>NW_020448664.1:1257649-1262091 GCF_003343035.1 Apteryx rowi
CGAGAGGATGGGACCAGACTCTTTTCAGTGGTGCCGAGCGACAGGATGCGAGGCAGCGGGCACAAACTGAAACACAGACAATTCCATCTGAACACGAGGAAATACTTTTTCACTGTGAGGGTGACAGAGCACTGGAACAGGTTGTCCAGAGAGGTTGTGGAGTCTCCTTCTCTGGAGATATTCAAAACACGCCTGGATTCAATCCTGTGCAATGTGCTCTAGGTGACCCTGCTTGAGCAGGGGGGTTGGACTAGATGATCTCCAGAGGTCCCTTCCAACCTCAGCGATTCTGTGATTCTGTGATCTCACTGAATTTCAGCACTGTATTATTAAAGCCCACAAAATACAGTATCATCACTCTAAAGACCCATGCTTTAATTATAAATCACAACAGTGTAACTATCAGAAATGAGACTTTCTTCCTAGGACCAAATTCCCTACCAGGCAAGTACAAAAATGCTACAATGATGGATCAGGCCTGCAGTTCATTAAGTTTAATATTCTGTGTCAGTACTAGATTATTCAAAGGAAGCTGTAAGAAACTGAAGAAGTGGAATAACTTATTCTCTGTGATAACTTCCCTTACTAAAGACTGACTTGAGCACTGAAACCATGAATAAGTTTTCCAACATCTTTTGTCATTAACTGTGCATAATGATATGTATTACAGGCATATCTAATCCTCATCTGAATTTTTTACTGAAGATCTTGAAAGTCCTGGTATTGCACTTTGCACACAGGCAGATCCAAGAACCTTCAGAAACTTCTACTGAAGTCACTGCAGCAATTGAAGGTGGCAAGGCCATTGGCCAAAATTGCTTAAGCCAAGTCAAAAATAGCACCAAAAATCCAGAGGTTTCCCCTCTATTTTGCAGCACTATGGTTACCTATCAACTTTCCTTTTACCAACTCATCTTACCGGAAATGCAATCAATCAGTGATAATCAATACATTAATACAAGGGCTGTATTGATTTTATGCTTTTGCCAGTTTTGAGGCTTTTTACTTAAAAACAAAGGAAAAAAACAACCCAAACAAAAAATAACAACAGACAACCCCCCGCCCCAGATTTTGTATTTATATCTTTACCCTCTGACCTCAAACCGTATTGTAAAGACGGACTGATACCTCCACTACTTCAGAGTTAGGAGGTGAAAGACTGAGTCATATTTGCACAAGTCAGTAGCAGTCCTGGGAATTTAACTCGTATGAGATTCAACCTAGCGTTCTGCTCCCCTGACCCAGTGTTGCCATTTTAATCAGCATTGCCATTTTAATCGGTGTTCATCTACCTATCATTCTCCCATTGATTTTGCTTGCTCATATCCTCTGTTCTCCAAATTTCTAGCTCAGAAAAAGTTTTTACCTGTGTTTGTAAGTCACAGACAACAGAACCTACAAAAAAAGGTAAGTATCTTATACACCAAGTCAAAATGTTCTTTCACTTTTTAAAGATCTTTAAACAAGAAGGAAAACAGCAGCATCAATAGTAAGCATATGCATTTCTGATTCTGTTTTGCTCAATTTAGAGCTACCAGAGATTTGTCTCCTGCTTTTTCTGATATCTATTAGGACTCAGACCTTTAAAAAGCACATTTCAGAACACTTTTGTCTCCATGAGAAAAAAAGACTAGCTCATTCACCTAAAAGAAGAGCTTGATGAATGGGCTGAGTTAAAGCTCAGGAAATTTTTTCTCATGACACATTCGATTAACTTCAAATTTAGAAAGATTCATCTATTTTAATTATACCAATTTTGGTTATAAAGTTTCATTACAAATCCTTCACTTGTGAGGAGAATGCGTACAGGCCTGTATTAATGAGCAGATTTCCTATTGTTTAATCATTTAGTACTGTACATAAAATATTCCTCTTCTAAGAAAGGAGAACCAAATCTGAGAAAAAGTTTAAGTTCATTCCAGGTCAAAGGATACAGCAGCAATTACATCTGTGAAGGGATTGGTGAAGGAATATCTAATGTTCCTGAAGGTGAGGACTGCAACAAACAACAGGCTGTTTGTCCTTACGGGGATGAGAATGTCACCAAAAGCTCCCCCTGTTTCTGTTCTCATCACAGAAAAGTGTTCTCTGATTAAATAACAAATGTTAAGCTGTACTTACCACTAGTGGTTTGGATCTCATACTACAGTATCCACTGTATTTTGTCTCCCCATCACGAGGTACTTCAGTATTGAGGGTCCCATATAGCAGAGCAGCCTGGTTATTCCTACCCAATTTTAGGTAGACTTCACTTTTCCCTCCTATCTCTACATCAGAGGAAATTACCCATTTATTTAAATCTTCTTGGCTCCGAAATGCCCACACCACCCTTGTCTGTTCTAACACGTACTCATTGAGTGGACGGCCTTCAGGTCCTATTAAGTGATCTTTAGTTTCCTGCTTCAGCAATCCTAGTTGAGTCTTTAAGGCATCTATTCCCTTTTTAAAACTGAAATCAATCTTTTGCCAAGATGGTGTTTTTTCCAGCTGTGACCCTGGCCTCCTGTAGCTGCTATACAATTTTGACATGGAATCAATGAGGGGAGGTCCAAGAAAAGGATGCAAGACTTTGTGCCTGCAGCATCTACTGTATATGAAAGCACTGCTCAGCAATGTAACAGTCAGAGCCATAGTGGTAAAGTTGAAGGATTCACTTCCAGGAAGGCAATTATCAGGCTTCCAATTAATTTAACAACAAAATTAATATCCACAGGTATCTTTCTTTAGCTACTGTAGCTTGTCTCCACCTTCACTGAAAAAGAGTAGATAAAAAAAATTACACATTGAATGCCTGTAAAACTGATTTTAAAAAAGAGTATCAATTAGAAATCTAACCCATTGTAAAAGGAATCAAATACAATTTCAAGTATTACATTTGTTCTGTTCTCTAGTTTATTTAGTGATTTCTGCCCTACGTCTTCTCGCCATGGAAATAGGAAAAAACTAAGTCAAATACATGAAATAAAACTGAAAACAAAATAAAAAAAACAATCCTCCTTCATCCATTCACTATAAGTAAGTTTAGGTATTACAAGTAGTAGTAGCAAAAACAGTCTTACAAAAAAATATTTTTCAAAGTTGGCACCTACATAGCAATAAAATGACAAATTCATAGCAGCAAGACCCTAGTGCCATATGGACTGCCATGACAGTCTCAGCTGACAGTCACAGATGATAATATATATTATGCATCTGAAAATGCAATCATAGCAAGCATAGTACTTCCATCTTGAGGGGGCATCCTGTCCCCTTAATGTGTCTAGTTTAGGATTACAAAAAGGCCTGCAAAGAATTAAAATGACCAAAAAAATTAACATGAAAGATTGCATTTCAATTATTTTTTTAATAAAATATTGAAGAATCTGAAAATCTTTTCTGTTTTGCTCTGTGTCACTGCTGGTAGGAATGGCCATGCCACACAGTTATTCCCCAATTGATAATGGAAAGCCTTAATATTCAACACTGTGTACAGAGGCTATTTTATCTCCAGCTAATAAGATTAGACTCACTAATTGCCTGTTTTTGGTTTTTTGTTTTTGCTACAGAATAAATCCAAAACCAATGCTTCTCAAAGATTTTAAGAAAGGAGTCACTCAGGACAAATTATAGAAATGTCATATTGGACCCCTTAACTTATTCACTCCCCTTAAGTTTTTAAATTAAAAAATACACTCACTCTCCCCTTCACTCATAAAAATCTTCTGAGCTTTGAAGTCCCATGTAATTCTGTTACCACAGCTGTGGAAGAGCAGTAGGATGCTCCTTTCCTTTTCTGTTTCTCCCCTCCCCCCGCCATTTTTCTTAAACTTCCTTCTCTCTTCCTCTTGCAATATGAGCTAGCAGATGAAGCTTGCTTTCCACAGCGTAGCACATATCAAGAAGCTAGATCAATTATAATCAGTCCACATCTTGGACTAGCTGTAGTGGTAGTGCTATACTATTTTCCAGCAACGCTTGCCAAATGCCTTATTGTGGCCTGTCACCTGATCATAATACATCTAAGCTACAAGTAACAAGCCACATATTGGCCAACACTGCAAAAAGACTCGTGGCAAACCATGTTCTATTCTCTTCCTATTTGCCAAATACCTTCCTTCACTCCAAACGTGATTTTCCACATTTGATTTTTTCACAGACTAAGCTATGCACTGTGGCCTAAAACTACATTGAAGGAAGCCATATTTTCTCTCTCACCCTCAGCAAGGTAGGAGGCAAGCTTCTCAAAAAGAAAATACACGCGCTGTCTCCCAGGCCCTCTGGGCAGAGGGTGACCTGTATAAAAGTTATCCAGGAAGTTATCCCGGGAGGCTATTCCCCCCCCTCCCCCCCAATTTCTGGGCCCTGCCTAGAAATTTCCCCAAAACACAAACGAGAGAAAGCACTGCTGTGGAAAAACCGCACTCCCCAGTCCCTCCAAGGCAGACTACAGCCTGCCCCGCACG
>NW_020448664.1:1262496-1263583 GCF_003343035.1 Apteryx rowi
CTCCCCGGTTGGGCCGCACGCGCTCCCGCTCGGGCAGGGGGCGGAGGCGCGCCGCTGGTGGGCCGCGGCGCCCGGGCGCAGACCGGTTTATTCGCAGCGTCTCTTCAGTGCGGGGCGGCACTGTTAAACACCTCTAATCCCTTAGGAAGGTGCGTGCCACAAAAGCTGCATTTCGATCATTTTCATGGATGCCCCAGATCCTCTTTGATTAATGACTTCTCCTCCTTGGAATCACCTCCTTCCTTTCATTATAAATTTACTTTTTATGTGGCGTATTGGAATATCTTCTGATTTACTTTATTATGCTTTCTCATGTATCCCACTGGCTAGCTGAGCTTTGGAAATCCAAGGTCCTCCTACTTGCTTTTAATCACCACCCTCAGCTTGACAATCATCAGACTGCAATTAAAAGCTTTTATTTCCAAGGATTACAAACAGGCAGACACAAACATAATTATTAGCTTACTTATTTTATGTCATCACCTAGTAGGATAAACTCAAACACTGATTTTGCCATGTACTGCTACCTTATGCATATGCTGTCCTCCACATATGCCACACTTATGCATATATTTTAAATCAACAAAGGAAACTTGTTTGGATTTTGAGCTGACAAATTTTAAAACATCCATCTTTAGCCATCTTAGTGGTACAGTTTCCGGCCTCTTACATTTCGTGTGCCTAGTCACATTACTGATCAGTTACATATGTTTTTCATTTAAACTGTAGTTTACCTTAACAGGTTAAGCTACATGCTACAAGCTTCTTCAGAATTACCTAGAAGAACTGATTGAACACGCTTATAAAACACAGCAAAAAATTGCGGGTGGTTTACTTTGCTCAGTTTATATAATGCATAAGAATGCTGCATGTTAAGCTGTTGTAAGAGTGACTTGCCAGAAATTTACTTCGCATTGTGAGTGCAGAGAGAGACTGTCTCTCAACAGGCGGCCAGGAGTCTGTTAAACTTCTAGCTAGTTAAGCCTTGGGTAGCGCAATTTTTGTTGATTTTCCGATGCGCACTTTAAAGAAAAATCCTGCCCGCTGCTGCCGCGCACGTTTCCAGCGGCCCCAGCTTGCGGGTAGC
>NW_020448664.1:1264259-1284055 GCF_003343035.1 Apteryx rowi
GAGCGGCGCGTCGGTCCCGCCGCTGCCGGCGGGGGCCGGCGGGCTCCCGAGGAGCCGGTACGGCGATCTGGATGCCGCCGAGCTGGGGGAGCGCCGTCGGTGGGCGCCTGCTCGGAGTTGGGAGCCTGCAGAGACAGCAAGGGGAAGTAGTTATTTATTTTCGGGGCTTCTCCTGGGACCGAAAATGCCATGTCTGGCATCAATTTAGTCGTGTCAGAGCTCCGAAGGGGCCGTCTCCCTCTTGGAGGGGGCTTCCTTCAAAGGCAGCTTCTTTTCCCAGTGTAGCAGTCATTCGCGATGTGATATAAATGGTAAATAAAGACCTTATAGCTGAAGTATGTTATGGCTTGTGTGGCAGCGCTTGTTCTCTGAGGAACTTTGGCTGGTTAAATGTACTGAAGCCTGCATATCTGACATGGTTTATGTGCTGGACCGTAAGGGTTTTTTGTATAATAGGTGTTGCTATGTTGCAAAAAGAAGACCTCCCAAACACTTGAAAATAGTTTTGGTTCTTAAAGCCTTAGAAAAGTCAAATTGGAGACTTTATTAGACAAATCTATTGGAGCGGAGTATGCCCTGATGTTGGTGATCTTACTACATCTCTCTTCTGTCTGGGGCTGTCAACTTTTTGCTGCTGGTGTATTAATTCTGTAGTTGCTTCAGAGCCTGAAAATTACAGAGAGTCAGACTAGCCCTTGATTAGATCAGGGAAGGAGATCAATGATGGTAGGAATAGTTGCTTGGTTCTGCATCTCTTCCCTTGTTCCCTAAAAACATGCTTCTGCAGCTGTACCTGGGTAGTAGGTGGTGGCATCAAAGCTGCCCGGCTATGCTTCCTCCTCCACGGTGTTATTTGTAGCAACTGTAGCAGCAGGGGTCTGCATGTACAGGGTTTAAAAATGTTTGTGTTGTGATTTAACTATGAGTGTGCGCCGAGTGGGGTCCCTGTAGGTTAAATGTTTGTCAGCTTTCTGTAGCAATCTTGGCTTGTTGAACCGAAGGAATAGGAGCCTTTTGAATACAGTGTCTTGAAAAACAGAAAGAACAAGAGTAGAAAGAAAAAAGGAAAGTTGTTTGGAATAAAAGTAGTGGTAGATATTCCCAGATACCATGCAGATAGGTAATCTGGGCTGAAAGACTGTTCAGAGACAGTTGTGAGAGGGAAATTCTAGAAAACAATTACAGAAAACATCAGGAGCTTCTTCAAGAGAACTTTGCACTGTATAAATACGTTCTGTTGATGTTGCAAGTCATCTTCAGAGAGAGATTTGTAAAATGCCATTACTAGGGGAAGATTTCCTTGTTGGTAAGTAGCCTAGGCCATTGGTTTCTGCAGTATTTATGTTCTTATTTGAGATGCTAAATTCTAATCCATATTGCTGTGGAGATAATCTTCAGTTCTGAAACTCATGTAAACCTGTCTAGTACTGTCTTCCCAAGACTGCAGAACTTGGTGTGGCTGCTGCTCACAGCTAAGGTTCATCAATCCCAGAGTAAAATTTTCAAGAATACAGTATGTTTCATGGACCACATAGGCAGTAGTGCAGCTTCAAAAATGTGTTTATTTTATACTGCTGCTGCAGTGATCTGAAGAAGCTATGAAGAGCAGATGATGGGATTATTTGTGAGCCGTTTAGTTCTTTGCTGCTGTGTGTTGCCTTTGAGGCTGCTCTCTTTTGAAGGAGAACAGCTTTATTTAGTTTGACAAACTTTGAGCTTGATGCCTGCTCTGTGTATATACAAAACTTTAAGTGCGTTCTGGGGTATTTAGGGGCTGTGAAAAGGAATTGAATAGACTAGCTAAATATATAAGCTGTGACATTGTGGTGACAAAGTATCTTCCTTTTAAAGGACACTGCAAAAATGTTTTTAAAAAAAATAAGAAAAAGAACTGTTCAGGATGCTTGCACGAGACTCTTTAGAAGCCTTTGACTTTTTGGGTTAATGTTACACAATCTAGTCTGTGTTCTTAATTTATTGCCCACTCCAAAAACCACAGCCCTGGACATGATTCTGAAAGTAATTTGTCATGATGTTGTTCATCTCAAGAAAGTAATGGTAATAATACTTACTACTTATGATTTCTATCTTCAAAATCCTTTTCTAGCATTCATCTGTATTAAAATTGTGTGTGTATGTGTATATATACACATACATACACATATATGTCTAAAAACATTTATAGTCTTTCTTTCTGGTCTGTGGGGATAATCGTGTTACTGAGATATGCTCAAATATCACAGAGAAGGTGTATATGCACTGACCTGAATTGGTAAAACTAGTAATATCATTTTAAAATAAATATGCGTTTTTTACACTAGGAGCTCTTGTCATTGGCCAAACGGAAACGCAGTGACTCTGAAGAGAAGGAGCCACCTGTGAGCAAACCTACAGCATCTTCAGACTCTGAGACATCAGACAGTGATGATGAGGTAAGTTTGTCATGTTATCAGTGAGTTTACTGTGAGTTATTTGTCTGAGTGTACTTAAGCAGTGAAAGTATATTTAGTGTGCTGACTTCATAAAGTTGGACTGGTCCTCAGTGGAGCTGATGGAGGCCTATTAAGCCCAGAGGAAGTGTACTCAGAAATAATTTTTTCTTGTAAATAACAAGCCTAAAATTGTAACTGTATACAAAATTGTAACTGTATACAAAATAGTCTGAGTGTCTATAGCAAAGTTGATTGCCCATTTAATCCGATGTTCATATGTTTAATCCCATGTTCTGAATGGTTCAGTGATCTGCCTGCAACTAGTGTTGCTTCTGTTGTTGAAGATGCAGCAAAGCTGCTGAAGCTGGAGCCTTAGCAGACAACCTCTCTCCCTTGAGCTTTGGAAGAGAGCTTCCTTCCTCAGAGGAGAGAAGGGCTAAGACAGGTGGTACTGTTTTACAGGTGGTAAAACTGTCCTACTTAGCTAATTTGATTCTCCAAGAACTCTACTTTGAAGTAGCTTGTCTGATCATCTGAACGTGCAGCAGAGTGTATTTTTATTGGTATTTTTGAAGAAAGTGAGGAGAACGAGCGTTTAGAATTACTTTGTTCTAGGGTTTTGTCCATTTGTTCTGTAGCAATGCTTAGCTGTTAGATATGTTTTTGTTATGTGTTCTTGGTGTTAGGTTCTAGAGCTGGTTAAAAGTGTCTGCTTTCATCTGTAAGTGAAAACTGAAATTGACTCATTAAAACAGAACTGACAAATAGGTCACATAGCTTCTTGAATAAAAACATTTTCTTGAAGTGTTACAGATGTCGCTGCAAGCTTTCCACACAATGCAGAGAGGCTGTTTATTCCATCCATTCTTAAAAATGTAACAAGGAGCTTTTTTCTTTGCCCTTTTTTTTTCTCCCCCCTCTCTCCTCTATCATCTGAAACTACAGGAAGGATTATTCTGTGACATCTTTAAAACCAATAGCGTAGGCCAAAGATAAACTATTAAGCACTAAGCGTTTGGGAGTATAGCAGAGTTCTTTCAGTACCTGTAAAGAAAGTGACAGTATAATTTTCTTACTGAGGGATAATTGAAATAAATACATTTGAAACTCTGTTTCAGTCAACTTTTTAAAAAAGAATAGCTGATGTTTTGATACTACATCTAGTGACTTTTATCTAATACATGCTTAAGACATAAGGAGAGAGGAAAATATGAATGAGCTAGATATTAGGTGTGTTATCAGGTGACTGCTCAGTCTGTCACTTGGTGTGTTCTGATCTGCCAGCGCACAGCTTATTTTAAGCTGCTTGGAGACCAACTTGTCTGTAAATGTAGACTTAAGTGTGGAGAGCACCTTGATAGTAGAGTCTTATGGTTTGTGTTTATCTCTGAAAACTGACAGAATAAATAATATTATTGTTTTCAGTTTGCAAAACTACAAATAAGGTCTACCTTTCCATTATATGTAGACTATGACAATGTTTCTGTTCATGAATTTGCCAGGAAAACAAATGATTGTGAAGTCAGTTCTGATTGCATTTGCAAGGTCTGTGCATATAAAGTAGCGTCTCTGTTGCACCATGTGCAACTGCTACTCTGATCTTTCTAATCTGTGTATCATTTCTAATTGATACTCTGTTCTTTCTAACCTCCATGCAGCAAGAGGAAAAGGTTTAGAGAAGAGGTAATTGGGGCACTTGCTTCTGTTCCTGTGCCTGAAATATGCATTCTGAACTGCTTTTTGTCATAGCAGGGTGAGAAAAGCTGGTTTATGACAGTTCTGCTTCTGCCAGTCATTCAGTTGTATGCATACTTAGACTGGACAACCTTCCCAGTATTTCTGCTTGAACAACTTTGGTTTTGCTCAGTGTTCTTGGTTTGAAGTTTGCTCAACACTCAGGGAGAGGGGGTGTTCTAAAAGCTGAAATGATCTTACTGGACTTGCTGCAAGATGTGGACCTAGAGGCAAAAGCATGGAAATTGCTGCCCTGGGCAAATGTACTTAATCATATTCACTTGCTTCCACGCAAGTCTTGCAGTGTGTATGTCCTTTGTGGCTCCTGACAAGTGCTAAACGTTCCAGGGCAGTTGCGATGTTGCATGTACAAGAAAGAAGCCTGAATCTCTGCTTCGGTGGCCAAACACTGCATTCTGCTATTCTCATAGGAAAAAAATTGGTGATGGTGGGTGGGGGTGGGGAGTAGAGAAGATAGTGTGTTTTAGAATTATTGTTGTTATTGGAATAATTGCATAAACAAATCATGCCACATCTATACAATGGTGCCTAGGTGATTTCAGTAGATCTTAGGGTTGTGTCTTACAGTGAGAATGCACTTCTGTGAAAGCTCTTAGCCGCATCAGGTGTTCATGATGCAGATGCTGGCTTATGTAACATTTTAAGGACCTGTGTGGTCTGAATCATACCACATGGGCAAGGGACTGAAAATGAGTTGCAGGCAATGAGGTAGGAAGGATGCTCTGGACTATCTTCTGGTGGGTCTGTGGAACAAATATAACTGAACTGACTGTGAACTTTTGTTCAGATGACTAGCAGGGACTGCAGGGCTTTGCAATAAGAAGCAACTTCCCAGAGAGATGCACTAAACTTGACACAAAGATTTGGAGAAAGATGATTCCTTTATCTGTAGAGAAGCATGTGGCCATGACAATCCAACAGCTCACCATGCCAAATTGTTATGAGCCTGCTGTGTGTGACCAGTTTGATGTTAGCCAAATTACTGTTGGGGCTATTGTGCCAGAGGTATACGTGTCCACTGAAAAGGTATCCTTGTTGCTTATTGAAGACATTGCGTAGGTAGTGTTCTTTACTTGCATTAGATTAATTCTGGATTCTTGCTGTTTGTCTTATCCTAGCATCATTGCTCTCTGTAAGAGATTCTTTCTGATGTGCTATGAGACCTGGATGATCTGCAACAGCTTCACTAACATCAGCGTAGGTTAAACTGAAAAGCACAGTGCTGTCAGAAGTCTCATTTGTTTCTCCCGAGTGGATTGTTGTTAGCAAAGCTGGTATAAGTCTGTGCATCCTTCTACTCATGCTGACGTTGGCCATATCATTGCAAAGGGTTTGCTTGTGCTGTTTAAGAACTATAGGGTGATAGTGGAAGATACCTTCAGGACATTAAAAGTTAAATCATAAGTGCTTGGTACGAGGCTGGAGTTTAGTGAAGAATATCTGTTTAGGCCTTTGCTTTCAAATATGCAGACTCGGTAGGCAACAGGTTAGTTGAAGATCTAATCAAGAGCTAGGGGATAGAGGAAGAGGTGGGCAGTGTTTGTGCTGCTGGTGAGTAAGACAGTCCTAAATAGCAGTATGCCTAGGAGACTTCATGCCTCTATTATGAGGAAAGGGCTTAAAATTTTGAATCTACTTACTGCCTTTCAAGTTAGAGTACTTTGGCTAACCACAGATTAGCAGAAAACTGCATGTTTTCCTTCTGTTTTGGTGGTGCCTTCTGTGGGTTTGTAGAGATTACTGTGGTAAACATCTTCCCTCTGTGCTCTTGTTTCATAGCACTGCTTAATTAGACCTCCAGGACTGAGTGGGTTCTCCAGTCTTGTGGGGTCTTTGCCATACGTTTTTCAAGCTTAAGAAATTTGAAGCAGCGTGTGATTAAATCTTACTTTAACAGCTATACAGGCTGCATGCTTTGTACTTTTGACTTTTCTTGGAGACAGTTTCCTTTAACTGTTAACATGTGTAATAGTAAATCTTTCCTTATGAAAGAGAGAAATGCTCCCTTCTCCCCCAACACAAGAAGTACAAGTGCAAATCTGAATAGTGCAGGTTAACTGTGTGGAGGCTAACATGCAGAAAGAAGCAATGTGAATCAGCTAGGAACAAAATAGGCATAAAGTTTGATCTGTAAGTAATTTCTTTTTCTTTAAGCTGCAAGCTAGGGTGGGGATATCTTCTGGGGACATGAACTACATGGTATGTGTCTGCAAGAGCTCTGAGGTGGAGCAGGGTGCCCCAGAAATAGACTGATGTAGGTATTAGGATTGAGTAAGTGTTTTTTCACTGAATGAACGTTTCCTTTTTACCCAGGGAGCAATTTTGCTGGGAACCAGCTGTAATAGTATAAGTAAGGCACAGTCTAATATCCAGAGAAGTGGGTTAAACCTTTGTTAGCCCAGCTAATGTTGGCCGGTTGGTAGTAGTAGTGGGAGAATATTTTCTTCCTTGTAGCTCTTGAAGTGCTGTTTCTGGAGTTCTCCTAGCTTTGAGACACCCTGAAAAGAGTAAGTGCCTTCTTATCTTGATATCTGTACTGCCTACTGTTGTCTTCAGACAGTCTGAAACTGCAGTTTGACTTGCCTGGAGGACTGCCTTTTGTTTCCTCTGTGTTGACAGAGGAGAATGGGTGCAAGTTTGTAAGCTGATCTAATGTTTTCTACCTTTGGGCTCTTATGCTGCCATGATGACATGTAAGTTTATCTGGCCCAGGAAAGGAGCATGTCAGTAAGGGACCTGTTCTGCTTTGATATTGTAGCTTGTAATTTGCCTTCTGCTTATAAAAGGTGTATCCAGGAGGGAAGGATATGGTAAGGACAGGCTGGTAACCTCAGCTGTGCATTTCTGCAGATAGATGACTGTTTGAAAAAGCAGGGAGAATACCTACTACTTGCAAAGGAAAATCTTGGTGGATGATTTAGGCACTGTATGAATAGTAGAAAATAGTGACCATTTGAGCAACAGGGGCAAAATGATTCTGCTGTCCTCTGCACTGTCAGAGCTTGCCTGTTGTCATGTCAGTTTTCCCCCCCCCCCACCCCCCATCTCATTTCATTTCCCCAGTGGAAATATGGTCCAGGTTTGCTGATTTTCTTCAGTGATTGTGTGTAGTTGCTTTTGCAGAAATTGACTTCTAAATCTGTCTGATTTGTAATGGCTTTTAGTTATTGGCAGTCCATTCTGGATACTGTGACTTAACTTGGGCTTCTTTGGGAAGTGTGTTGGTGATTAGCACTGTGAACTTTCGAAGCAAGAGGAAATATTGAAATGCTCTTCTAGCTACTTCCTGTGCCTGAACCATAAAGCTCTGTTGTTCAATAGTACCAAATAATAAACGGAAAGCAGTGTCACAGAATGCTTCTGCATGGGTTTATTAACTTGCTGGGTCTGGAACCGTAGAAGGTAAAGATGGTGGCCAAGGAGGTAGCGGGGAATCAAGGGGCTGTTAAAGGAGGTGTTACGGTTACGGATAGCATGTGAGAAGTGCTGCCTGGCTTTGCTTGCATGGAATGTGGAAGAGGGAGCCTGGAGAAGCTGTAATAGAGGGCAGGTTTCAGAAACTATGGTTACTGTTTGCTGTTTGAGATGCAAGAAGGGAAGGGAAACAGAGTAAACAAATGCTGCTGACTATACCTGGGTGCACATTTTCACTTGATGTGACATGCAAACATATTGTTGCCTTTCTCGTTCCTGCTGGTGTACTAGAGCATGAGGAGGGGGCTCAAGACTCTGGTTTGGGCTGCAGGTTGCCAAGCAACTCATGGCTTTCCAGTATTGTCTCTTTCTCAGACCTGCTAATCTCGGTTACCTCTTTCCCTGCTGTAAGAGGAGGCCTGATGCTAGCTAGTCTTGCTCTGAATAATACAGAGCAGTCATTTGGTGTCCAAATGACACCTGATGGTTCTTGTATATTGTTGACTTGACCCAGCAGAGCAAACCATAAGCCTAAGAGCCTTAGTACTGTGTGTGTGTGTGTCCTGGTTTTAATTATTAATTTGTCCTCAAGGCTTGCTGCTCAACCCTTATTTTGTCCTGCAGTGGCAGCAGGAATGACCAGGTATTCTTGAGAGACTTGGAGTTGGGTGACCTCTGAAGCACCTGAGACAGATGGGGAAGAAACTGGCTTTGTGATAGCACTGAAACTAGGAGATGACAACCAGTTATTTTACTTCAGAGGTGTAGGGGTCACTTGTATAAACAGAGAACAGTGAAATCTTCAGGTTGAGGTTATCCTGAATAGGAACCAAAGTGAAATTTCCTGGGTTAGGGCAGACTTCTTAATTCAAGAGGCTGTGTCACGCAGTTCTCTCCTCAGTCCCATCTTCCAGGCTTCAGGTTCTTGCCACAATACTGCTTATGAGTCAAAGACTGAGAACAGTGATCTGTGGCACATATACCTACAGCTATTAAACATTTTATTAACCATTTAAATCCTGCTGTTCTCATCTGATCTCAGCTTCTTTCATCTCAGCATGACCTGTCAAGGTCTTGGTATAGCTGTGGGGGTGTAATACAGCTTTCTCTGTGCTTCTTTCTGATGCAAGGTAGAACTCAGTGCTGGAACAGTGAAAAGAAGAGAAGTGGCAGAGCTCTGGGAGGAAGCACCTGTACATCCCTGCCTCAGAGGGCTCTGCTCCTCTTTCCACACACTTAATTTCACTTTCTCACTTTTGTTACCACTGGTATGCTAATGATAGGTGAGGTTGTCAAATGAGTAGCAAAAATATACTTATCTCAATCTGTATTACGTGAGAGGTGATTCCTTAACGTTGAGCTTTGAGCAGATTCAGACTGAGTACAAGCTTGTTCTTAACTGTTTAGTATGGGCATAGTTAACTAGAAATATGATTGGCAATACTTGTGAAGCTAGGCAGCATGTATGTTATAGCATTCAACAAGTAAAACATGAAAGCCAATAAAGACTTGATTGCAAGCTCAGGCTGATGTACAGTCAGATGCTTTCTGTGCGGAGTTTCTCACTGATCCTATGCAGCATAACATATTGGGGTAACTGCATAGGGCATGGATTGCAGTCAAAGGCTCACCACAAGGTGGTTGTATTCTTATCTCAGAAAAGAGAACTTCTGCCTGGCCTTTAACTGATTAGTTTGAATGCACAGGTGACACTTAAGATGTGGCAGGTACAAGACTGAGTGTGACAGTGATCAAAAGGCAGTAAATCCTATGGTATTAGTAGATCAGGTAGTAGCTTCTAACTAAACAGCTGAGTTTCATTCAGAGGACTCTGGTGTCTAAATATTCTAAAGGCAGTGCCTAATCAGGCAGAAGAGGAAGTCAAGTCTGATGCAACGATTACTAGCTGGAGGAATGGATTTGATTCATGCCCCAGAAAGAGTTGGGGGAGAAGCCTGAGATTTGTGTGCCCTTGAAATCAGATAGAAGACTTTTTTCTTTTTTTCTGGTTAGAGTGGTTGTGCTATTGAGATAGCATAAATAGGATATTTGCTTATTTGAATTAAGATTTTTGTTGAGTAGACTGGGTACTTGAACAAATGGCAAGGTGCATGAAGATGAGTAATATACAGGTATGAAGAGAAGAATATTCTAAATATGTTTACTTAAAAAGAAACTGTGTCTTGTTCTCCAAATCGAAAATACTTAGGAATTTCTAGGAGAGATAGTGAGGTACAAAATATTTCTAAGACTTAAATCATGCATAGACAATCCTCAACTGTTCTGTTGTCTTCTGGCTTTAATCAGGTAGTTGGGACAATGCAACATTCCAGTAAAAAATCACATTGGAAGATAAATCCTAGCTCTTCTCCTGGGTGCTAGATGTTTGAAGTTGCTGCCCACATGTATGTGGTGGTATATGTGTTGCTCTTGGAAGCTGCAGTCCAAGCTCATTGAGGATATGATGTTAAGAGAAAATTAAGACTAGACATTTGATTTTTCTGACTTCTGTGATTCTGATTTGGTTCCGGCTTGTGCACTGTACATAGGTGCAGTCAGTGGCACTATGGTTTGAGTGAGTACACTGTTCTGTTGCATAAAAATATACAGGTGCTGTGTACTTTTGTTAAAACTGAGATTTCTGAAAGGCTGTCATATGTAATTGGTGTGCCCTTGTGGAAGTCTAAAATCTGCTCTTCAATTAACTAGTTTTGGAAGCACATCTTTTGCTGCTTCTGTTTAATAGTAGGAAATGGAAGCAAACTTTACAAATACAGCTGGAGACTTGTTATTTAAACTTGTTTTCCTGAGTCTTTTTTCTTCTGTTGGATATTACAGACCCTGAATTCTGAGGTCTTTATTTTTAAAGGAGTGTCCTACCAACTGTTGGCTTGCACTGATAACTGATGAAAAACTTGTAAATCACTTTCACATGACAAGTGTCCTATTGGTTTCATGCACCCCCTGCCCCATCATTGATTTGTTGCTGTTGGGTATTCAGCTGTTTCTCAATCACTTTTACTCCAGTGCTTTGGGGTAGGAGTGATGTTCCTGTCTCATGATATCTTTCTTGGATCTTTCCTTGTAGTGGACTGTTGGAGGTTCTAAAAACAAAAAGAAGGGCAAAGCGGGTAAGGCAGAGAAGAAAGGAGCCATGAAGAAACAGACTAACAAAGCTGCCTCTTCAGGCAGCTCAGATAAAGACAGCTCAGCTGAGAGCTCGGCACCTGAAGAGGGTAAGATAACACATGTGCATCTACTTACAGTGCAACTCTCAGTGAAGTTATGTCATTTCACACTGAAGAATAAAAAGTTGGTGATGTCAAAGATTATTTTCAGAGAGCCTCTTTTGTTCCTAGAAGTCTAGATGACTTCTAGACTTGTCATGACTTGAAGTTGGCCTCAAAGTATATAATTCAGTTTTGTCTTGCTGTAAGTACTCCATTAAAAATGCAATACTGCTTCAACAGAAGAATGTATAACATTTAATTTGACTTTCTCCTAGAAAATTCTTTTGTTCCTTCTAGCTTGTCCTACCTGTAGCGTGAGTTGCATTTTCTTTTATTTCTATTGATGTCTTTTCCTTCTTAAACTTCTTATGACAATGAAGGGAAAGGTGTATAGCATGCATGGTAGTAATGGGAGATTATTTTACGTGTTTGCTCCAAATCAGAATTCTTGCATGTTTTTACTGAAATTGAAGAAGAAAAATCATGACTATAACTTTTCCATATATTTTTTTACATGAGCATTAAATCTGTTCTTATGCCAGATAAAGTTCCTGTTTTCTTTCCTGGTTTCATCATGACTATTTAGGTTTGTAGGTGTTTATTTATGATTTCAGTTGATACTAAAAAGCAATAAAGTTATGAAGAAGCCTGCAGTTTTATGTAACTTAGCACAGTTGAGACAGACTGAAGCATGAAGCGAGTGAACCTTTAACTGTAAGTGTGTGCAAAGTCAGAGTAAGCTTGCAAAGCTGGAAGGTTTCCAGAAATACTGAGACTAGAACAAAACTGGAGGAAAGAATCCCAGCATCTGTGCTTTTGTGATTTTGTGTAATGTAGTTGATTAGGTAAGATAATCAAAGCACTTGGACTTGGGTCAAGTTGAAAGGTGGCGACTGAATAGTCGCAGAGAGACAGTTGTTTCCTACGCTGATGTGTAAATTGGGGAGGGCTTTTTACAGTAGTGCGCCTAGTGTCCTGGCTTTGCCAGTTCTGAGGGTTCTCTGTTTCCACCTTGCCTTGGGTTGCAACAATTGATACTGCTGCAATCTTCAAACAACAAATTTTGGCTCTTCAGGTTGCTCTAATGAGGAGTAGTGACAGTGGTTCATAGTGCCATTTGAGGTGTGCACACACGCTTGTAAAGTTATGCATGTGCAAGCTGCCTCTAAGTGACACAAGCATGGTGGCATAGAAATCTAACCTTTAACTTTAGCACTAATCAAAAGGACTCTTAGAAGTCACTTGTTCTGCTAAGAATTTTTACTTTATTACCCAATTTGTGTTCATATGTAGTACCACTCTTAATGTTTTTCATCATTCTTATTTCTCTTTGTAGCATGCACATCCTATAGTAATTAAGTATTTCCTCCTGGCTTTAGTCATGATATATATGCTCTTAGTACAGTGAAAGAGGAGTGTAAAGTTCGTTCTTGATACCCCCTGTTAACTTGCCACACTGAAGAGGTTGGGCTTTGCCCCAGTTGAATCTGACTGCCTTGTGTTTCTGTTTCAGGAGAAGTGTCTGACTCGGAAAGCAACAGCTCCTCATCTAGCTCAGATTCAGATTCTTCATCTGAAGATGAGGAGTTCCATGATGGCTACGGGGAAGATCTGATGGGAGATGAGGAAGACCGAGCTCGACTGGAACAAATGACAGAGAAGGAGAGAGAGCAGGAGTTGTTTAACCGGATAGAGAAGAGAGAAGTACTAAAGAGAAGGTGAGTTTATATCTGTTGATATTTGATGGCAAATTCGTAGAGGCTGCTGTGTAGACAATATTTTAACTAAATCCTTTTCACTGCACTACTCAGTTAAACTGTTGAAACTAAATCCGACAGCAGCATTAACAATGGAGTATTGCATATCTTGTGTATTTCATATAGTCTGAAACATGCAGTTTTCTCATTTCTGTTAAGTAAATATTATGAACCTTAAAATCTGAACTTACTGTTTCTTTGACTTGCAGCTAGCATGTTGCAACTTTTGTGTTTCATAAATATCACAGTGCAGGGAATCGAGAGGTGGAATTGTCCTGTGTTTTAGGATAAGTATTCTCCAGCAGAATACTTGATCTGTTTCTCTACAGATAGCCTTTCTGTATTTTTAATTAAGAATTAAGTATGAAGGCTGCAAGCAGTCAGCACTCTAATGTGAATCAAGCTTCATGATAGATTTTTTTTTTGTGTGTGTGTGTGTAAATATTCCTTATAGCTCTTTAGAAGTACATAGCATGAATTCTGTATTGCATAAGCAGGCTTCTGAAAGCTTTTCTTTGCTGTTGAATACATGTGGGTCTCTCGGCCTCTATTGCAGCTATTACTGCTTCAGATGCTGGATGCCAGTCAGTAGAACATATCCCCCCCCCCCCCCCGCCCCAATGTTGACTGTTGATACTTTAGAAAAAGACAGTTCAAACAAAGTGCAGCGTGGATTTGAGCTTGTGGAATTTTCAAACGCAGTGGTGAAGCACAGAGCAATGCAGGGGTTGCTTCTGCATGGGTGTGAAGCTGGTTGGGGGCCTAATAGATGTTGAAATAGGAAGCAGTAGTCTTGAAAGTGTCATTTTCAAGGGTTTAGTTGTGGGTTTCTGTCTTGGGATTGTGCCTTGTTTTGTTGTTAAAATGCTGTCCTGTCAGCCTGCTCCATTGTGGTTAAAGATATTTCTTTCCGGTGTATCTAACAGAAAAACTATGGCTTATATAGGGCAATTTTTCTGCAACTTCTGCCTTCTTTTTGGTGACTTTTCTCTCTTCTCTACTTTTTACTGAGAAATTTCTCTAGAGGACTGGCATCTGTCTAGTGAATCGTGTCAGTACAATCAACTCTCAGACTGTCAAATTTCTCTAAGCCATAACAAGAGCTCTGACTGACTGTTTGTGCTTTTAATACTACTTTCAATGTTTTCTTTAGTCTGCTGCTCCCCTCAAAAGGATCAGAATGGGTGAAAGATAGCATTTAGATCAGATAGGCCATTATATTTTTGAATTGCATTTGCAGTTGCAGCGTAACTGAATATTTTTCTTTTAAAATGAACAGTTGGAGAATACTTGATATGAAGAAGCTAAACAATCTAGGCTTGAGTTACTGATCTAATCTTAAACAAGTCTGTCCTGTTCTGTGTAGAGGGGTTGGCAGGTAGAACTTAAGGGGCGGGGGGTTATTTACTTTCTGGTAAGTCAAATCTTCAAAATACAGTCTGTGCATATGTTTTGCTGTGTACAGCAAACATCACGTGATGCAATGCCTGTGCTCTCTGTTATGCATCATGTTAAAGGCATAAGGGGCAACAAGCTTGTCTGGCACCTCAGTTTCTTGTCTGCAAAATCCAGGTGTAAAGGACTCTGAAGAAGAGTGGATTGTGTAATGCGCTTGTGGATAACACATTTTGAATTTCAGTTATTGTAAGGCAGACTTTCTTGTGTTCCTCCATGTGCACACTTCACTAAAGCAATGACCAGTCCATGCTGCAGTGGGATTCATCACAGGATAGTTCCAGTCAAATCACTACTTTTTCTGAATATAGTGGCTGAATATGAGATTTCAGGGTGACTTTTTTTAGTGAAGGTAGAAAGAGGAGTGTGTAAGCTGTACTGCAGAAACTGCCCAAGTCTGGTGGAATGTGCTGTAGTTGCTGAGGAAGAACTTGCTATGGCTTCTTTGCGGTCTTTCTTATACAAACTAGTGCCAGTAGAAAGGTGGAGTTTAAGATGGAAAAAGGTTAGTGTGATAGTAGGCTTTAAATGACTAGATTTTTAGCTGTGGAGTTTCAAATGATGTGGAATAGTTTTTATAGTTGGAGGCAGCCTGCTATGGTCACTACACTGGCAAAGATGAAGATGGGGTAAGGACAAGTTTTCATCTTCTGTAAGCCTGCACTTTTCTATGCTTAGCTTCCCTTCATCTTATTTTTCCTCTTCAGGGGGCAATGCAACCAGTGTAGCAGGGTAGGGTTAAAGGGTCATCGGTCTGGGGCAAGCAGTGGAAGTGTTCCTTGCGGTCTCCTAACAACAAAAGCTGAGGTAGTGTTTGAATGATACTTTGCTCATTCAGGGCGGGAGCATTCTTTAATACGCTCTTTTTGTTTCAACATTTGATACCAGATTTGAAATCAAGAAAAAACTAAAAACAGCAAAAAAGAAAGAAAAGAAAGAGAAAAAGAAAAAGCAAGAGGAAGAGCAGGAGAAGAAAAAGCTCACGCAGATCCAGGAATCCCAGGTAGGAAATGAAACTGTCATTACTAACAAACCCTTTTCCTGTGGCAGTAGAAGATGGGATGCCTCCTCTCCCTGCCTTTGACCTTTTCCCTTAGAAATATCAAGCAGCATGATGGGCAAGTCAGAATTCGGTTCATTTATATGTTCAAGCTACCTTTAATTTTTTTCAGTTTACTTAAAAGGAGATTAGCATGTGTGGTTTGCTGAGGGGTGCACTGATAACTCCTTCCAATGAAAATGCAAAAAAAAAGTTGCAACTATAGCTATAATTGCTGTGATAATCCTTCCATGTGAGAACAGGAAGGCAAGCTTTTGCAGTTTCTTATTTTAGTCAGTCTTCTGCCATTTAGTCTCAAACTTTTCATACTCTGGTCTTACTTGCAAGTGAAATTTTTGAGAGAGTGCAGGCCAGAAATTACTTTTTTGGGGGGCATCGAGTGGAAAGAATATTTAGTTTCTACTGCTAGAGGTGTGAAGGAGAAATTTGAAATCTAGGAGAGACAGAAGTAAGTAGTTCCATAGTTTTTTCTACCTCCTGTAGAAAGAGGACAATACCAATTCTGGGGTGAGGCCCACGTAACTGAAATGTAGTTTCAAATGGCTGAATTGTTATGTTAAGATCCCTTCCTTAACTATTTAGAGAGCCTGGGCAGTTAGGCTCCCAGCATGGGATGGGATTCATCTTGCCTAACTTTAGCCATCTAAGAACTAGTTGGTTGTTGACACTTGCTGTCACTTGTCTCTCTGTGCAGTAGAGCAGGACATCTCCAGAGGGCAATTCAACCCATGTTATTTTCTAGTGAAATAGATGTATAACATTTAAATCAAGCTTTATGAGATGAGTTTTCCCTCAGGCATCTGTTAAGTGGAGTGAATCTCATCTCACTATCTCTTAACTCCATATATATCTATAAGTGTATGTAGATAAAATATCCAGAGTTCTTCTACAGTGCCTTCCAGAAATTACTTTGACTTATTTCAAATGCCTGTCTCTAGTGCTTATTATAGAAGATTCATTCTGTACTGTTTGATATTCTAGTAGACTTGTTAGAAATAGAAAATATTAGAAAGCTTACAACATTTTGGATTTGGATGCATATTGCAGATTTTGCATACACATTTATTTCTGCATTAAGTATTTTTTAACTGAACTTTCCTCACTTTCCTTTGCTGCTGAATGAAAAGAGAGGTCTTAAATTTGCCTTGCAGAAGGAAAAGCCAATGAGAATAATATTCTTCAGGTTTTTCTCATGACTTGTTAGTCACAGAATTACTTCCATTTTATTTCTCTAGTCATCCTTTAAGGAAGAGTTTTGAGATTAAAACTTGGTAGCAGAAATGTTGAAGATAAAGTAAGTTAATTGCTTTCAATGCTAAGTAGAAAAAAGAAATATGCTTCAGGGAGCTTCACACCTCCTAGCCCCTGGGAAGACAAAAACTTGGAAAAAAATTATTTCAAAATTGAGTTTTAGTGATTTCCATTCAAAAAGTTTTCAAAGTGTGCAAACAACCTTCGTTTTAATTCATTTCAATTTATGAATTGTACTTTGGTATTGAGGCACTTTCTGTGCACATTTTTCAGGTCATGTCACACAACAAAGAGCGGCGATCAAAGCGGGATGAGAAACTAGACAAGAAATCTCAGGCAATGGAGGAGCTAAAAGCAGAAAGAGAGAAAAGGAAGAACAGAACAGGTATGAGAACTTGTTGCTATTGATTGTGAATTTTTTTGAGACATTAATACAACTTTTTGCGAGTGCTACTACCTATTTGTAATTAAGACTACAGTTCTGACCACTACAATCCTGACCTTGGCACATCTTGGAGTGAATGTCTGTTTTCTTTGGTCTTGTGACCAAGATGACCACCTAGGGTATCATTTGGCACTGTTGTGTCTATCTTTATTTGTATTTTTTCCTCATCTCTCCTAAGGAGTGTTGTGGGGAGTGAGGCGGAGAAGCAAGCTTTCTTTGTAGTTCATTGAGTGGCACTTACTTAGTAATATTCAGTTCATGTGTCTGAACTGGTCACTTGGAAGCTTCTGTTACCTAATCTGTTAACTGTCCAAACCATATTTATTATACTTGTATTATTGTGACTGCATTGGCTTGTTTTTTCACCGTCACATCATCTTGTCCTTCTTGCCAGACTATTGATGCAACCCTGTTTGTTTTTTCTGCCAGGTTTTAATTGTCCTAGCCAAATACTAGATTTTTTTTTTTTTCCCCTTGCAAAATAACAGTGAACTGTCTGTTCCTAGTAGTTGCACATCCAGTTGTTATGCCTGTCTTGTATTGCTAGTTGCAATTAAGTTGAGAGACTGTTTGAAGAGAAGTACAGTTGAGGTTTAAGATGTTTTTGGACACTCTGATTTCTTTGCTTGAATATATACAATGGAGTGCTTAGCTTATAGGTGGATTTAAATATGTGACACATCTTTCCAACATACGTTTCATAGTTATCTGGTTGTGCTTCCCCTTTTTTATAGAACAGTAAAGTTTCAGCTTTGAAAAGCAGCTTTAGTCAATCACAGCTTGCCTGTCTTTGTTCTCTCTCCTTCCTCCCCCAGCTGAACTGCTTGCAAAGAAACAGCCATTAAAAACCAGTGAAGTGTACTCTGATGATGAAGAAGAAGAGGAGGATGATAAGTCTAGTGAGAAAAGTGATCGCTCATCTAGATCCTCATCCTCTGATGAAGAAGAAGAGTAAGCGGCAAACACCAGACTGTGATTTACTGTAATTGTGTTTAAAGACACACATCCACTTTATGTGGACATGTACTGCTTGAAGATTATTTGAGGGCAAATCAGTGTCGCTCAGGTGGCTTTGCCTCTGGGCATCTGTAGAACACTTGGTGTTCAGATTTGGGTCTTCAGCTTCTGAATCATAGCTGGGACTGATTTATCTTGGATTGGTTTGTGACTTCCACTCTCTGCTGTTACCTTGATTCCCACTTTTAAGTGGGAATTGTTTACAGGTTTGTGTAGTCCTACAGTTTAGTAGCTGCAGAACCCATGCAAATTATAGTCTGGCATAGCAGTAGGAAGTTGGAACTGTGCCATCTTATCTTGAAGCATTGGCCTATAAATTGCCTTGATGCATCTGAGTGTTTATGCCTTGTGGTAGCAGAGGTGGCAGAGGGTAAGGAGTCCACTCACCAGGACTTGAATTGGGCCTTTTCTCATGAATGCTAAATTTGTTTATCTACAGTCAACTAGTGTATGATGAGTCATTCTCTTTAATAGTATTCTAAATAGTTGGCACTTACACTGCACCTTGCCCAAGATCCCTTTGTTTGATAATGTCTTTTTTTTCCTTTTCCTTCTCATCTTTTCCAAACTAGAAAAGAAGAAATTCCTCCTAAATCCCAGCCAGTGTCCTTACCTGAAGAACTCAACCGAGTACGGTTATCGCGACACAAGTTGGAACGTTGGTGTCACATGCCCTTCTTTGCCAAGACAGTCACTGGCTGCTTTGTCCGTATTGGCATTGGAAATCACAATAGTAAGCCTGTTTATCGGGTGAGTTTAGTTCCAAGAGATTTAGTTATTTTGTGGTGTTGTGACATAATATTTGCTTCTTAGCAATTCTCAGGGAAAGTACCTGTGGTCATTTGGGTAATTAATATGAAAAGATTGATTATAACCAGAAAGTATAATCGGTGCAAAAGAAGTGGAGGAGACTGCTTTAACAACAAATGAATCTGTGGGGCCAGCCTAGGTGAAGAGATGGAAACAGTGTGTTGGCCTTTAAATCGAGTTGATTTGTGCCATGCAGTTTATATATAGTGATATATCTATCTATATAAAGAGAGATATTGCTATCGTGACTTATACACCACTATATATAGTGGTGTATACCATGAGGGATAGATATCTCACTATATATAGTGAGAGAGAAAGTGCTAAGAAAGCCTATTCTTCCAGCTCTGGTTTATGCTGTCCTGCCTTTTCATCTGTATTGCAAACTAGAGTTCAAGACTCTGCTTTGACCAAGTAAGGATGAGTAACATTCACTTCTTATTTCTGGGAATGCTCCCAAGTTATTCTTATTGCATGGTCTCAGTTTTTGCTTTACAAAGTATTTTTAGTATACCTGTGCTCTTCAGAAGAGATGGCGATTGAGAAGCAGTTTTGTTCTGCTTCATTGCTGTAACCGCACAATTGTTGCATGCAATAGTATTCTCTAAAATTGCTTTAAAAAGGTTCTCAGAGGAGCTGTGTTTAGTATGTGAGCAGCACTGGATGTATTTTATTTGGAAGATGCATTAACCAAAACCAGTGTACTTGACTGAAAAGGTAATAGGAAATGTAGGAAGATGCATATCATTTGGTAGGAAGGTAGAACTGAGAACATATAAGAATTCCATCAAGCTTTTGGATAATATAACTTGCCAACTCAAAGGTGATGTATGAAGCAACTAATTTAGTACCTGATAATATACACTGAAAAGTCGTGCTTTCCTTGGTATAGTTAGAATTGTTACTTGGATTAAGTTTTCTGATCCCTAGTGAAAGGGCTTAAATATGTTCTAGGAGCAAAAACAGCCTCTCACATTGTCTCTTGTGTATTTTTCTTTGTGGTATAGGTTGCTGAAATAACTGGTGTGGTAGAGACTGCAAAAGTTTACCAGCTTGGTGGTACCCGGACAAACAAAGGACTACAGTTGCGGTAAGATATCAAAGTAATCCTCACAGTTCATGAACCAGTCTCTGTCTCTGTCTCTGTCTCTGTCTCTCTCTTTTTTTTTT
>NW_020448664.1:1284070-1302622 GCF_003343035.1 Apteryx rowi
TTTTTTTAAAGCATGTGATGTTCCGCGTGTGGTTTGGAGATGAGAGCTAAGCAGGAGAGTGGGTCTTGCTATGACACCTTCTGTTTGAAAGTTCTTTTTCCCACTTAAGGCATAGTGAAATGACAAAAGTCTCACCTGAGGACCTGTGTTTGTGTTGACATCTGAGCATTTCAATTGCTTTGGTAACCCAGGATTGTATGTACCTGTTGGGCTTTGCCATATTCTTTTCTATCTTTCTCCACCATTATTAAAATTGGGTGTTAGAAATGCATGTCACTTGCATCAGAACCAACCACATATGCCTTTATGTGTTACAACGTGAACAGCACTTTGGAGGGAGGAAACTGAATATAGCATCAGATTTCTCAGTTGTTCTTATGGCTATTATAAAGATCATGAGGTGCAGGCTAATAGTTACAATAGAAAACATTCTGGTGAGCCAGGATGACAAGATGTTAACTATTTGGGTGAAGCAGTAACACATGGAGAATGGACATGGGTGCATGCTTGGAGTAACAAAAGACAGTCTTACATAAGTGCATCGTGATATTTAATAGCTTCTTAGGCTATTAAAGGCTTGCTCTCTCAGGAGAGAGCGCTTTGTGTTTAAATTGAATTTTGCACCATGACAGCTAGTTTTAGTAGTGTTTAGTAGTAGTAGTTTAGTTGGTAGTGCCAAAGGAAGTGCTCAGCAGAATATAATCTTTGAGGATTTCTGGCTCTTGACTTGCTGATGAATGAGAAGTTAGAAAGGGGTTGGCTTCAGCATTGTATAATTCAGTCCTGCTTAAAGGTTACTTCTACTGATCAAAGTGGAAAGTGAGAGAGTCTTGTGTTTCTGAAGGTCATGCAATGGATCGCTGAATAGGGTATATAAGGTTTAGGTGTGAGAGAGGTCTGTCTGTCTCCTGCTGGAGCTATTATTGCCACAGCTGGGTGACTGTCTCCTACAGACTTGCTGTCACTTGGTACTGGTATCTGTCTAAAGCTCCTAAATGGTGGTTGACCTGTTTGAAGTAGATAGCATGTGAGCCAAAAGAGTAGCCTCCACTGTCTCTAACCTGATTTTGGGTTCCTCAAGTCTGTTTACACCTATAGATCTAAATCACAGCGCTCTACCGTCAGAGAGAGACATTGTTACATTTTCTTGTTGCAGGCATGGCAGTGATCAGCGCGTATTTCGTTTGGAGTTTGTTTCAAATCAGGAATTTACTGAAAGTGAGTTCATGAAGTGGAAGGAAGCGGTAAGTTTGCCAGAACTTAGTTTCTTCCTAGAAGCCTTCTGCCAAGGATATTTTAAGTGGAAAGTAACCTCTTTCACCTGTGCTTAGATGTTCTCTGCTGGGATGCAGCTACCCACACTAGATGAGATAAACAAGAAGGAAGTGTCCATCAAAGAAGCCCTCAACTACAAGTTCAATGACCAGGACATTGAGGAGGTAAACAAGGTGTTTTAGTGAGGCTATGGCAGTGCTCAGAGGTAACAGGAACTCAGAGCAAAGCATTAGCTCTTCCAAAGCAAAATGATCATGGTATCTGCTTACTAAAAAGAAAATAAAAGGCTCAATGTGAAGTCAGATAACTGGTTAGAGTAGCTCAGTGATCCAGCTCTTGTTCAGCGCTCACGCTTGCTTTACTTGACCCCCTGTGCCCTGTTCCCTCATATTGAACTTGTCTTGCAGAGCTCTGAACTTCCAACTTGAGTAAGATGACCTAGTTTTCAAGTTCTGAAAAGCTAACAGTGTCATGATAGATGCAGTTATCATGGTTTCTGCAGCTTCTTACTTGCTTAATACTCATCAAATGTGATTAGCGTCAGTTTTTTTTTATAGGTCATAAATGAGGGGAATGGAGCTATAACTCATTACCAAGTCGCAAATTAAAAAATGCTACAGAGAGAGAGCATGAGTAAAATTCTGTGGCAGTAACCACATTTCTTAGAGGGTACTGATCTGTCTCTTCTAGTGTCCAAGTACTGAAATTATCATTTAATAACAGCATATCTTTGCTGTTTTCTTTGCATCTTACAGATTGTGAAAGAGAAGGAAAGGTTCAGAAAAGCCCCTCCAAATTATGCCATGAAGAAAACTCAGCTTTTGAAGGAGAAGGTGAGAGATGAGATGATGCCTACAAGCTTAATGCAGTCTTTGATTTTGAAGAACTGGCGCTGAACTGGATTTTGGCAGTAGTCAGCAGTAAGCTTGACTTTAATTATGCAGCTGAAAGGCTGATCTCAAGGTTCATTGCTGGGTTCAGAAAACTTAGAACCCGGTTTAAGCTATTAAGTTCTTTCACTACGAGCAACTTCCAAATATTCTAGCTACCCCTTTTTGTGTCTTTTGGACAAGAAGCTCTTAAGTTGTTTTGCTGTAGAAACTTATTTTCTTTTTTGCAGGGTATCCCTAAGTAACTCTTGAAAGTTAAATTATTTTTCTTTCTTCTTTGGAGAAAAAAAAAAAGGGCATGTGTTGAACTGTCTTTTACCCAGTGTGACTGAATTGTCACTCTTTTTTGGGGGGGGGGAGGGGTGGCAGGGGAGGGATAGTAGTTTGCACTGAAAAGAATACCTTGCTGAAGTATTTACTTGCCACTGGACTGCTCTTACGTGTAAGCCTCCTGGAATGAACAGACCTAACAGTGCAGGGCTTTGAGTATTCTACTTGAGGAGTCAAAGCCCAGAATTCAAGTAAAGGAGCAATCCTAAATATCTGTGAAGATAAAGATTGATATAGCATTTTTTTTGTTTGTGTGGACCTTTTTCAATCCATTCATGCTTCAAATATAATAAAAACAGAGTTCATGTTCTTTGCCTTAACTGTATTGTTTGGTCACCCTTTTACTATGCACAAACATGTAAGTTTTCCATTGCAGAAGATTGCAATTGCTCTCTGTTGTCACCAGGTGGCATAGTAAGCTACTGTTATTGATCTGGTGTTGCAATAGGGAGATTCAGACTCTCCAAAGTAAGTGGCAATGACAATTGCAGAAATAATCACTCTCTTCCTGGGCTGGCAATATCAGTATTAAATTTTAATCAAAGCTGTAACTTCAATCATCTGACTGATTACTTCTCCTATTCATGCTCAGACTGGTGTTCCTAAGTCTTCAGTAGTTTCAAGGGTTTTGAAGGTTTTTCAAAAGTGTTTTTTGGAATAAGAAGTCTCTTTTTTTTCTTTGCTTCCATCTATAAGTACAGTTTAGCTCCTTGTTGTATTCTTACCACATGGTGTGGAACACTTGCAACTGGAATAGAGTTAGCTGGTTGATTCATGGATCTGTCCCTCGTTTTTCTGACTAGCTCTGTGCTAAAGAGTTATGCCTAATGAGTTACTGTTTGGTTGAAGGCCATGGCTGAGGACTTGGGGGACCAAGATAAGGCCAAACAAATTCAAGATCAGCTTAATGAGCTTGAGGAAAGAGCAGAGGCCCTGGATCGTCAACGAACAAAAAACATTTCTGCCATCAGGTAAGAAACAAGTACTGGGAACTTCTTAAAACAGTGTTAATTAGGATACACAGTGAGGAGAAACTAGTGTGGTAGTGAGTTAATTGCTAGGTTTTGACTCCTCTTTCCTGTATGATGTATTCCTGAAGTGTGTGTCATGATAGTTCTTCTAGTGTTTGCCTCTCTCCTCTTGCTTGTATGTGTCATTCAGCTAAACCATCAAAAATACAAAATCTGTTCCCTATACCCCAGGTAGTGGTTGTGTTGCAATAAGAGTAACTTGTGAATTCATGATCACGAAGCTGCAAGAATGTTGTCAGGCATTCTGTTGTGTAGGGCTTGTTACATGATAATTATCTATTTATTTTTGCAGTTACATCAACCAGAGGAATAGAGAATGGAATATTGTGGAGTCTGAGAAGGCTCTTGTGGTAAATAATGCTGAATTAATTTTTCTGTACAAGAAGAGACGAATTGGTGTGAATGGATATAATTGCATGCTGAAGTCATTCTACTTTTTTAATAACCCATAAAATCTGTCAATATAGCAAGTGATATTTTTGTAAGAAGATAGCTTTATCTCTTTGATTAACTCAATTATCAGGAGATTACTGATGTAATAGTGACTTAGTACATTGCCCCCCCCCCCCCATTTTGTACGGGATAGGAACCAGAAGTCAGACTTCAGAGGAGAAAATAGTAAATTCTGTTCTCTGTGGTGACACTTTTATTTGGGGAAAAATTAAGCTTGTTAACGAAAGTTTAGGCCCAACAGTTACCCTAAGAGTTGTGCAGCTATTTTCCATGTTGTATTCAATAAGGCAGTCTGCCCTTTGAAGCATAGCACTGTGAATGTGATGTTCTTTCTAGTGTGTAATGCTATTGCTGTTTTTCCTCTGACCTTGATGGCATATATGGTTGGGGTGCAGGTAGGTATATGGGGTGCTGTGGGAGGATTTACAAGGGTACAGATAGCTAACTGTGCAAAACCATGTACTTTTCTTCTTCAGGCTGAAAGTCACAGCATGAAAAACCAACAAATGGACCCCTTTACTAGACGGCAGTGCAAGCCCACGATAGTGTCTAATGTGAGTGTAATACTGAAGGCAAATGATTACCAACTGAGGCGATTTGCAGAGAGAGAGGAACCAATGTAATGCAGAAAGTAGAAAAGAGAAGCAGTAGGATAACCCAGCTATGCCATATGCTATAAACACTCCAGATGCCAAAGTGAGATATAATTGAGCGATCCTGATTGCAGTTTCCCCAAAGAAGGAAAAAGCAATACATCCACTTTTCTATAGCAAAGTGTGAAGGATGTAAGTGATATGGGTATGTACATGGAGAAGAAACTGCGGTTTGTATTTCTGTAGTGAGTTCTTGTATGTATAATTACTCATTTGGTTACTGTTGGGAAGACTGCTTGCTTTAGCTGTGAGTTTTGCTTCTAATTAGTTGAGACTTTTCTAAAAGATCTGGCAAGGAGAGGAGACTAAGCATTTTGAGACTGTGATGGATAAAGTAGTTGAACAATAACTTTCACTGTGATACAGTGGCAAAACTTCTAGTGCAATCCATAGCTGTATAAATGGTGGATAGCCAGGTGGAGTGATCAGCTCCTACTTCTAAACAATATGGCTTTGTTAAAGTCTATTCTGGTATCTTGTATGCAGTTCTGATATCAGTATTTTAAAAAATTGTTTGGGTTGGCTCTCATCAGTCTCCACAAGTGGATAAAACAATAGAAGTATTTCATTGCAATACTTGAGTTAAATCTTTATTAAAAAGAAGAATCATAGTTGAGTAGCTTTATTACAGTATACAGCTATTACCACATAAAGAAAAGTTTTTTTTAAAGATTTCTTCTCTCTAGTAGAATGTTCCAGCCAGGACTGTAAGCTAAAAGCAAATGCATCTAAGGTTAGCATTAAGATCAGTCACAGGAACAAACCACATCAAGAAGTAATTTATTTCTCTTCTCAAATGAAGACTTTCTGGAGGATAACTTTTATCCAGTACTCACTGTTGGATGCATTACACAGGTATCTGGATGATTTTAACTGTTTCAGGGATCCTGAAGATTGTGTTAACTCATCTACAGCCTCTTATGGTTTTAGATTCATGGATATGAGCACTTTCTTAACCAAATGGCTGGTCTTCTATAGTTTTCACCAATTTAATCTTTTCTCTTTTTCTCCTCCCTCCCTCCTCCCTCTTGCTACAGTCCAGAGATCCTGCTGTCCAAGCTGCCATCCTTGCACAGCTAAATGCAAAATATGGATCTGGTGTATTACCAGATGCTCCAAAGGACATGAGTAAGGCAAGTTTCCCTTTCTGTCTCTGCTGCATTTCCCCACCTCCACTATCACTATTTTACTCTAGAAGCCTATGACTAATAGTAGGTGTGCATGCTTTAGTTCTAGAAATAGTATCCTGGAGAGCATTCTTGCAGAAAAGGAGCAGCTTTTTCTTCCTTGGGGAAAGAAAATTCAGTTTCTCTAGCAATAGGAAAGTGAAACTAAATATGTATGTGACAGGAGTGGGAGGAATTACTTCTATCTGACATTTATTTGGACAGATATGGGTTGCAGATTTACCTGTAGTTTTTATTTCAGGGTCAGGGGAAGGATAAGGATGTGAACTCTAAATCAGCCAGTGACCTCTCAGAAGATCTTTTTAAAGTGCATGACTTTGATGTAAAGATTGATCTTCAGGTTCCCAGCTCAGGTAGGTGTTTCAGTTGTGTATGGGAAGGTAATCGCTGTGGTGGAGCTCAGTTTCTCCAGAATACAAATCAGCGGTGGACTTGGAGATGGGAGCAAGGGGTCTGTGTTTGTCGTCCTGGCAAGTACCTTGAATTGAAGAGAGGGGGAATGTGTGCTAGTGATATCCTTTAAGAAAACAAGAACAGCTATGCCATGTTAGACTGAAAGCCTGTGTATCCCAGTATCCTTGCTCTGAGTGCCTAGGGAGAAAAAGGAGTAAAGAATTTCCCAATATACTCTTCCAGTCTACAGTATCTGTAGCTCAGATAATCCTTGAGGAACAGCTGATGTTTTATTTAATAAGCCTTGATATCTACCTTGATATCATCCTTGATACTTGCTCAATGAATTTGTTTAATCACTTTTGAAGCCAGATAAGCATTTGGTATCTGTGATGTCCTGTTCCATAGTCTATCTACATGCTAGGTGGATAAAATATTTTTATTTGGTTTTGAACCTGCTTCTTACCAAGTTGCTACTTCCAAACTTTGATAAGAGATAGTTTTAAAGGAAAATTTGAGAGGGACCAACAAACTATGTCCATAAGCACACCTTCACTCCCTGCTTGAACTTGCTGACCCTTCCAAGTACTCAGGCCTTCAAAGTCAAGATGACAAAGAGATCTGTGGGAAGAACAGTTTGGAGCCTGAACAGACTTTTCTAATGGAGGGAAAGCATGGGAGTATAGCAATTAGACTCATGAGGATTATTTTCCCTTGTGTTGCTGGAAGGTTTAGAGCTGAGGATTCTTGGAGGACAACAATTTAGTTGATCTACTGTAGGAATTCACAAAGACTTAAAAACCTTGTCAAGAAGGGAAAGTAGGAGAGTTAAATCTTTCCAAACTAGATTAAGATTGAAACTCTGGACATAAGATTGTGTAGAATAAAGTAGGATGGCAAGAGTAGGAGACTTCCTGAAGTGGTGAGGGTAGTGAAAATTATGAACATCAGAGCTGCAAAGCAACTGAGGACTAGCCAACTGACGGACACAGAAAGCCAGGAAGGTGTGCTGAAAAGAGAAGGATATGAGAGAGAGAGAGAGGGGTAGGGATTTAAGTGTGGCTGTTTTTTCTCAGACAGAACAGTGTTTGGGCATCTTGCTTTGTGCAGCCTCCTTTCTTAACAGGAGAGGAATCTGGGGCTTGGTTAACACATGTATCATAGACATGGGTAGGAGATCTGACTTCTGTCCCCTTATTACCTGTAATAAGGTGATCTGTTGTGCTTGCTGGTCTCATGGGATAATGACCTATAAGAGAGATCCCAGAACTCAGCCTGAAAGCTCTGTCTGTATTGTTATTTCAGTGTGCTGCAGAGTAGTTTTCTTAGGAAACGGAGTAAGCAGGACAAACAAATTGAGTCAGAACTGAATGTCTTTAAGCAACTGTAAACTGGCTATTTTCTTAACTGAAGATTTAAACTGATGTTTACCAGAGAAGCCAAATGAAGTTGTCACAAAAGCAACAAGTAAAAATCCATGGTTTCCATGTACTTTGGTCCTCACTCTTCTCTTATCCCCAACAGAGTCTAAGGCGCTGGCCATCACTTCCAAGGCTCCACCAGCAAAAGATGGTGCCCCTCGGCGGTCATTGAACTTGGAGGACTACAAAAAGAGGAGGGGGCTTATTTGAGCATGCCCACTCTGCTGCTTCTGATCCTGCATGCTCCATGATGATGTCCTACCTTTTCTTCTTCCCTTTTCAGTTCTCCCGTCTGGATTGGAGCAGCAATGGAGCTGGGAAGAGACTCTTTAAAACTGCCAGTCATCTGTAACATAAACCATTCAACTATTTACTGTATAGACCTCCCTTCTTGCCCTTTCCTCCTGCCTCCCTCACAAATGTGGATCTGTGCTATTTGGGGTTTTCCCATTTCTTTTAGTTTGAGTTTTGTTTTTATTTTGTTCATGCAGCTCGTTGGTCCACTCTGTGTTCAGTATTAGCCTGAGGTCTGGATTTCCATAGGAATCTCTTTGGTGGTTGCAGAATCAGCACTTGGTGATCTCCCCTTACATACCACCACAGGCATGGTGAATAAACATTGGCGCAAGACCTTTGTGGCTGGAAGGTCATCTGCACTTTCTTCCTCCTCTTCTTCCTCCTTCATCCTAGCTCTGGAGAAGGGAATCTTCAAAAACTGGCTTAGGTTCAAAGTGTAAATTTTTTTGGGAGGGTTGTGTGACTTTTTTTTCAGGTGTTTTTTATCATTTTTAAGCTGCAGTACTATTTGTATCCGTCTGTCACAGTTCTTTACGGCTGTTTTGAATTTCTACCAGCTGTACTTGAGCATCTGAAATTGCAAGAAAGATACTCATTAAATGTGATTCTTCTTACTAAAACGGCTTGGCTGATATAGCTGTTTAACTTCATGTTCCCCTTTTTTTTTTTTTTTTTTTTTCTTACACTTAACTGAGAGATATGTACGTAGATCTTGATGTGAAACTTGTCATCTACAGCACGTCTGGAGTCTCCAGCTGTAACTGAGTGGAGTAGCTCTATATGGGATGCCCCTGGGGTGCTCGTTGGTTGGGATTTAACTTCTTCTCCAAGCCTCCAATATCACATATTTCTTAAGTCATCTTGTCTTCACTGGGTTCCAGCTCACTTTGTTTTCTGCTTTGTGAACCATTTAAACTTGGCTTCTATAAACAAACAAAAAATTAAACAACAACTGCTTTGTGTGAAAGGGGAAGGACACAATAGTAGAAAGCTCAGTGGGTGAAGTACAAAAGCAGTAGCTGATGCACGTTTTTCATATAAACTGGTACATGTGGAGTGCAACAGTAGCACAAAAATTGTATGGTTTTATGGAATGTTTGACTGGACACAAGGTGACAGCTCAATTATCACTCAGGTGTAAAAAATCAAAGTGTAAATATAAGTGACATTTAAAAAAGAGCTTTTCCAAACAAGATACAACTGAATATATGGAGCTAAGAACTAAATTAAAAGAGAATTAGAAATCTTGCAGGTCAGGGGCCCTCATTCAGGTAAGCGTGCAAGCACGTGTTTGTTCCTACTCAGGCCAGTACCTATATGCTAACTTAAGCACTGAACTGGATAGGAATGTTTCTGGGGGACTCTGAAGAGGGAAAATGCTGATGCTCTTCCTATGTCAGAGCATTACTATTTTTCTGAAATCATACACTGGTTATTTTTAAGCCTGTGTTTGATGCTTTCTTGTTGGATTCTTAATGAAATTTTAATCTAGTTCTTATATTTAACTTTCTCTTATTCCTTTTTTTTAAATGGTAGTTTAAAAAAAAAAAAAAAACGTAATTGTGTGCAGATTGATATTATGAACTGTGTATAGAATGAAAATCGACCTATGAAGCAGCTCTTAGCTACCATGTAAACAAATAATTAGGGATCCTTCAATACTTATTTACTGAATAGTCCACAATCTAGGACTTACATGGATTATTCTGTAAATATGTAATCATAGACTGCTTTGTTTGATGGCCTATTTTAGCAGCTTCTTTGGAGTTGTTGTAGGCTCTTGCATATGTGTACTTTTAACTTTAAGAGTGGATTTATGGAATCCGCCATGGTAACTTCATAGGAGACATCATGATCCACCATGTAGATATGCATTTGATACAATTTTGGTTTTGCAACCGCTTCAATGATGTTACAGATTTGTAATAAAAAATAATAATTAAAACTGGCTATTGCAAATTAAGTTTCAAAATAATCGCCCTATGATGCTTTTCAGAAATAATTGCAAAATCATGCAATGTAGGTCTTGCTTTGCTCATAAAAATGTCTCAGAGCTTTGGGGTGCAGTGAAAAGTGGTCTCTGAAGGTAAAATTAACTCAGATCCAGTATTTTTAATATGCTTGCCCTTGTTATATTGGTTTCAGCAGACTTTTACATTTTGGTAACACGTGAATAGGCTGTACAGTCAAAGTGCTGGCAAGATGCGTACAGTGTTGCAAATAACTGTTAGTGCAGATAATCAAAACAGAGGAGATGCCGTGAGTTTAGAGTGCAGGTTTGAATGATGTGACTATGTACTAGTTATCTGCAACTATGAAACTCCAACTTCTCAAAGTCTCTGGATTTTGCTGAAATACTGTTTTTTGAGAAAGGCAACAGTCAGTAAGTCATCATGCAAACCTCTTATGTTAAGAATAATACATCAAGAAAGTACTTTTCTTGAATAGTTACAGAACTGTGTATGAAAGCTGTAATCTTTTTTCCTTTAAGTGCATGTAAAGGTGAGTGACTATACCTCCCACTCATTAGAGGGGGAGAGATTTGTTTGCTTTGTTTCATTGGTGTTCTAGCATAGTTCATTACAAATGTACAGACTTCTATAAATAAACTTGGTTTGTTGGTTTAATAAGGTTGATTATGTTTATCCCTTACCTGAGCTGCTCAGGGCTGCTTGTCTGTGGAAACTTTGCTTTTCAGAAACTGATGCTTTGTGTATCAATCTGGAACAATTTTTTAAAAATACTAATATTGTAAAATAATTAATGAAAAATAAGGTCCCTCTTTTGCAAGAGGGGCCATTGACTCCCTGGATCACTCTCTTCTAATTGCTGGAGTTGCTCCTTGCTGCTAGAATCAAATGGAGCCCATTGGAAGGTTAGTTCATTTGCATTTCTGCTCCATCTCGCTAAAGACACAAACTTTATTCATCTCATAGAAGTCTGGGCTACTCCTGTAATCAAAGATACTATACTGTGTAGCTGAACATTAAAAAAAAAAAAAAAAAAAAAAAAACTATTTAATGAGGCAGAGCCAGGTTCTTCTCAGGGATGCATGGTGGGAGGACAAGAGAGAACAGGCATAAGTTGAAATGAGGAGTTGTGCCTAGATGTAAGGAAAAAATCTTTTCACCCTGAGGATGGTCAGTGGACTAGGTTGCCCAGAGAGGTGGTTCAGTCTGCACCTTGGAGATTTTCAAGACCAGACTGGATAAAGCCCTGAACAGCATGATCCAACCTTATTATAGCTGACCTTACTTGGAGCAGGAGGCTGGACTACAGCTCTCCCGAGGTCCCTTCCAACCTGAATTATCCTATGATATGCTATAGGTAATGTAACACTGCTTTTTCCAGTTTTGTCTTTTTCTTTTCTGTGTGTGCTTCTCCCGGTCCCCCTTTCTACATGGTGCCCACAGAAGCTGTCTCATGAGGCTGGATGCTTCACAACGAGCAATACAGCATTCTCCAGCACCGACATGCTTTCTGGCTCTGTGTGTGTGGATATCTAGAGTTCAGGCTAGGACTGTTTCTCTAAAACGAAACTGTCTAGAGACTTCTCACTGAATAGGTTGTAAACTCAAATAGCCTACACCATAGCTATAGGTATTATACAATTTGAGTTTTCCGCCTCCTGATGAGCTTTAGCTGAATATGCTTTTAAATTGCTGTGCAGAGCCACAGATTTTTAAAGGAATCTTTAGCATAAGGAGTCTTGAGGATGGGTTGGCAGTTTGTTTTAACTGGCTTTGGAAGGTATAGTCAATCAAAGGAAAAAAGGGGCATGCTGTTGTGCGTTAGAAGAAAAGGAATGAGATAGCTGTGAAGAGAAAGTGCTCTAGGAGAGGAAGGTACAAACTTAAAATGAGAGGTTTACAGAAATGCTTCATTTGTTATAAATACCAGGGAATAAAAAGAACCTGTTTTCAAATGGTGAGTGTCTTATAAATCTGTGTACAATATAGATAAATTCAAATGCCTCTTGCCTGTGCAGACAGGCTCTCTGTCATGGCAGCCCTATTTGTTTTGGTCTCAAGGAGGCTGAAGTCAATGTTTCTGGCAGTCCATTTCGGAAGGCCTAGGAATTGCATCTAGGATAATAACTGGTAAGACTGGGACTGTCATATGGAGGAAAGGCTTGGATTGCAGCAGGTGCCAAAATCCTCTGTCTTGGAGGAGTAGCATTTCCTTGGGAATCGCTTAATTCCAGTGGGCATCATCTTTCCAGAGGAAGACTTGTTCATGCAGTAGTTCCTGTACACTGAAAACAGGGGGGGGATTACAAAAATGTTTTGCTTACATCAAAGCTCCAGCCTCAATGAGATTGAGACTTTGTAATCATAACAGTAAAATGTAAATGCAGTAAGACACTCCCTTCCTCTTCCCCCTGCTCCCCCAGTGCATGCCCAATCTGAACAGGGAAAAAATAGGAGAGCATGAGGCTGGGGGAAAGGAGGAAGGTACGATACATCACATGAGAGCTGATATGCATGCTGATAATTTCAGTGGATGCTTGCAGCTGGATATTGCATGTATATACACTCTTCAGATAGTTTCTCTATTGCTTTAACAATACAATCCTGCTCTGACAAACTTAAGAGCCAATTGTAGACAATATTGCCTCTGAAAGGTACGGCTCTGCAGTTTTTAAAATTCTTAGCCTGACCATCAAGTGTGGATGCTGATGAGGGTTATTTCAGGAACGTGTTTGGTAGAACACCTTTCAGAACCTCTTGTGATATATTCTGGACTGAATTTCATATCCTTATGTCCCTTTAAAAATATCAGATGGAAGTTAAAATTTAGTACAGATCTAGATGCAAGATATTGCAGCAAAATATTATTCAGAAAAATGGATGTTAACAGGCCCCAAGAAAGGCAAAATTCCTGGGATGTCATGAACATTTTTTTGCACCTGTGTCTGTTTTACAGCAGACTCCAACTACTGTTAAAAACCTAAAGGTGGTGATAGGAGAACATAGTATTCTAACAAAGAAGGCAGACTCTTGTACAGTTTTCCCTTCTTGTACAAAAGGAGATTTTGCTGTGTCTTGTAAGAGAATTGTGATCCTTTGCAGCAGAGATAGTTGAGAAAGCAGTTTGGTGTTTGCACAGTGCAGCTGAGAGCTTGAAGTCTCGGTTAATCATAAAGAAACCCACTGCCACGGCTTCAGGACTTCTTCACTTCCTGACTCCAGCTGGAATCTGGTAAGGAGAGTGTAAACATCATTCTTAACATAATACACTATCTAATAGTGTTGTTATGTGTTGGGCTTAGACATGTGGATGTCACCCCAAATTTATTTTTGGTCTTTTGGCTGTTTTTATCTCATCTCAACTAGGAAACAGAGCTAAGCTTGTCCGAGCACTTTAAACTTAGGGGGAGATGTTTAAATAGCCCGATAAATGGGTGGCCTTTATTTCTTCTAAAATTTCTTTTTTGTTTTAGCTGGAGTGGTTAAGTGCTCACTGCTTCTACTTTACCACCACAGTAAACCATTCTAGAAGCTAGCACCCCTCACCCCCAGCTGCTGAAGGAATATCATATGAGTAATTTCTTTAATCTGCTCTCATGTGGAGTTACGTGAGTCAGCTAGATTTCCTAGCAAAAGTGGTTTGAGCTGAAGTAGTCAAAAAAGATGAGGTATGCCTGATTCTCTGCTTTTCAGTTGGACTGCAGGGGAGTAAACATGAAGAGTCATGGTGGTAACATCTTAAACTGTTCCAGCTGTTTGGAAAGCAAGCCAGTAGATACTCTGTTAGGGTTCCTGATGTCTTGAGCCTTTAGCATTTAGATACACATCTTGTGACCTTACTGTCTCGGCTCATAACGAGCTGAACCAGCCTTTGGATGCATGGCCATCTGCCTTTATAAATTCTGAGAGAAGCAGCATTCAGCTCAGGGAATGACCAGTCAAATCATTGCAAGATAAATAGAATTACGTCCTTTCCTGGAATAGCTAATAGATTGCAATTATCTCTGATAAACAGAAGGCAGGAGAGCACATTGATGGTACTTACTGTGGAGTAACTGGTGTTGTGTGTTGGACCACATTTAGAATACTGTGTCCAGTTTTGGGGTCCGCATTCAGGAAAGATGTCGACCACTTGAAGTGAGTTAAGGGAAGGCCACCAAGATGGTTGGGGGCTGGAGTACTTGCCCTCTGGGGAGAGGCTGAAAAAACAGGGCTTGTTCAACTGGGAGAAATGTAATCATGTAGCCCTGTAATACAGTATTACCATTGCTAGTAACAGGCCATAAGCCTTGTACTGAGTTTGTAAGGCCTCAGGAGTGAGGCTTGTCAGGCTGGTTCTGTCTGAACTTTCTTGACCTGCCTGTAGCCTTGTTTGCTTGGTTTTTGATTGGACAATTCTCTAACCATCCAGATGTCTACAGCTAATTTGTTTTACTTTTGTTTTTCTTTGTGTGGTACGCCTATAGTTCTATATAGCAAGCAGTAACAAGCAATTATTCTGTGCACAGTGAGGTGTTTATAACTCTAACACAATGAAGTTGTATAGAGAAATACAGGCCTATTATAATAGCAGAGGTATCAGGATGTGATATATAGGAGTACAGGCATAGGATGATAAGAGATGAGGCAGAGGCTTGTCGCTGGAGACTTTGTGGCTATAAACCACTCGTTTATGGTCAGTTACAGAAATGCAGACCTGGAGCTGGACAAAACTGGTTCTTGGGGTAACAAAGAAATAGCAACAAACATATGTAAAGGGCACCATATATCATAAATTAGAATGTAATGTGGAGGTATAAACTAATGAAGAAAGAAAGGTGTCAAAAGCATGTTAGCAAACATAAAAATGACTCCAGGTGAATCCTAGAAAAAGGAAGAAGAAATCAACAACATCATATTCCTCTTGATAAAGGACTCCAGAGGCTGATGACTTAATGTTACCCTCTCCTGCTTCTGAAGCTACTGACTTTAAGATCCAGAGGAGTAATAGAAGGGGGAACATAACCAAGAAAAGGGACAGAAAATAAGTGTGTGTATGTGTTACAATTTTAATTGTACTATTACTGAGAAATTTTCTGCATAGAAGTATTATAACTGCATCATTCTTCCTTTTCTGTAATAATTAGACCTAGAGTAATAATGATTCTGGAATTAGACTGTTAAGAGTTCAGTTATACTAACAATAAATTCATGGCTTTACTTATATTTGGTATGCTTCCTCTTTGTCTGTAAACAAGATTTTGAGGTTAGCAGAAGAGACAGCTTCAGGGGGACCTAAGAGCAGCCTTCCAGTATCTACAAAGAGGTTATCAACAAGGCAGAAGCTCTTCAGTGGTGTGTGGTGGGAGGATGAGAGATAACAGGCATAAGTTGAAACTAGAGGCTCTGATGAGAGAAAAGGAAAAACTTTTTCCCCGTGAGGCCAGTCAATCAGTGGAATACGTTACCTAGAGAGGTTGTGCAGCCTATATCCTTGGAGGTCTTCAAGACCTGGCTGGATAAAGCCCTGAGAAACATGGTCTGACCCCATAGCTGACTCTGCTTTGTGCAGAAAGTTGGATTAGGGACATGCCAAGGTCCCTTCCAACCTGAATTGTACTGTGATTCTATGTGTAGTAAATTCACACCCATCCTGCGCACCAGTAGTGCAAGTCTGAAGGACAGAGTATATTTTCTCTAGAGCAAATAATCAATCTGAGTTTGAGTAGGTTGGGTGTGGTAGGTTTTTTCTTTTATATAACCGTGAAGGTATAGTCAGGAAACCATTGCCTGAAATCATTTCAGAGTAGAATGTATTCTATGACATTAGCTTTGCACTCTACCTCCAATACTGAAACACAAAAGGCTTTTGAATGCTAGGATAAGACAGCCTGGGTAATTCCTCTGGTCCTGTTCTCTTCTCTTTAGTTGATGCCTGGTTACTAACTGTAAGCTACGACTTTAAAATTAGATAACATTTAAATTCTGAAGGCTGGTGTTGCCCCTTCATTTTTCTGTATTCCTAGTCCTGTTTCTTAACTTCCACCATGTGACAAAGTAAGGTATTTATTCTGTCTTCTGTATTTATATGGTATTTTACTTTCTTTCCCTGCAGCCCCTTTTCAAAGGGAGCAATGATGCTAACCTACCCTTGGAGGCAGGAAACAGGTCCAGTTCGTTCATAAAAGCCTTTAAGATAATCCACTGGTCAGGTTGTCTGTACATGTTTTGGGTCCCAATTAACACTGTTCTTCAAAGTACTGAGGTATTTTTGCCTTGGCTTCTGGGGGAGAGGAGCAGATGGCAAGAGTTGAACAATGGATGTTTTTTTCACATGTTAAAACAGGGCCAGGCTAAAGTGAGAGTTTGCCAGGAATGTAACTAGATATTAAACGTGATCTGATTCTCAGCTTTGAAAGGAGAGACTGGCTGAGGGGATGAGTGGGAGGAAGAAAGCTGTCAGAGGAGAGAGCATGAAAGCATTTGTAACTCTCTGGCTAAGGATGGGCTGTTCTCAAACACCAAAAACGACATGTGCAGTCTAAGCCCTAGCGCTCTGCTGGGCTTATTCACTTGAGCTCTCTGCTTTGGTGAGGAGGCAACGAGAGGAACCAGGAACGTGTATTGGAGAGACACAGCAGTGGTCTTCCTCACAGCAGGCTTTCTGACTGTCCCTTCATCCTACCATCTTCCCCTCCGCTGCCAGCAGCAGTGTTGCCCTCTCTCTTCTGGGGGAGTGCAGGGCTCTGGGAAGGCAAGGGCTGGGCAGCTGGCAAGGGATGAGGGGGCCCAGGGGCACTGCGGCTGTGGTGGCTGGGGAGCCAGGAGGGTGAAAGGCTGCGTCTTCAAGGCCTACCAGTAAAAAGCTGGGATCTGCTCTTACAAAGCAGAGCTTGGCTTTGCCAGCTTGCCTAATGCTCTCTTAATTTGTTTTCCTGGTGCCCTGAGCTCAGGAGAGTGAGGAGGGAGTGCTGCTCCTGAGCACGTTTAAATCGACTCCCGCAGCTCAGCAGTGGCTCATGAGCACCCTTCTCCAAACGCCTTCTCAGACTTGTTGGTGTGAGTTTGTAATAACACAGCTGTACTTGATTAGATTCTGGGGAAAAAAATGTGCCTGGAATGTGCTACTGCCTTTGATTTCCTTATATAATTATATATATAATTTTATATATATATATATTACTCTTTTAACTTATTACTGTGGCTGAAAATTAATCCTGGGAAAAGACCATTGTAAAAAGTTATTCAGTATTAAAAAGAATCTATTTGTCAAGTTCAGAGAGCCAAAGCACCATTCAGCCATGCCAGGTAACCATGGTAACCATCCACCTGGACAAGCATGTTCAAAAACATCACCTTGAGGAGCACACAGCTCCCTCACTCGCATGGGGTGTGCGTGTGTGTGTGTAATGGCCACAACATGCACATCATTCAAGAAATCAACATATCAACATCGCAAGACTGTTAGATAAAATTAAATATTCAGTAGAAGTTAAGCATTAATTAAAATCCTTACATAAAGCAATTCAGAAAAAACTGATGAAATGTCTTACCAGATACTTGTCTCTGTAAATGGAAGACTGGGTCAAAGCTCAGGATTTAGAAAATTAGATGACTCCTTTCCAGAAGTCCTGTGGTTCCAGTTAGACTGCTCAAAAAGTATGAGACAAAGATACCATGTAGTAGCGATTAATGAAGAGAAAAGCAAGAACACAAAATCAGGGGAAGACTGGTGTTTTGAAAATGGATTGAACAACATGATTTGACCAATCCCTTTTAATGGAGTGACATGCAGGAGCTTGTTATAAGGCAAGTTGCTTTTTAACTCTAACTTTGAATAAGGATAGCAAATGGGTGAGTTTCTCAAGGGACTTCCTTAGTGTGGAAGGAGTAAGACCACACTCCTTGGACGTGAGCGAAATGGTTCGCTTTGCTTGCTTGCTTGTAGAAGGAGCTGGAGACTTGCTGACTGAACAAATACGGCCTGGCTTCTAGCTTGTACTTGATCAAATGTTTAAATGTTCTTTTTGTCTCATATGTGTCTTGATCCAGACTTTACCTTAAGACATGAACAAAGCTGAAACAAAGCATAATTTAGTCAAATAGGCACTTTTTATGTTTATGAGGAAAAAATAGTAGGAACCGTTATGTGTCATAGTAAAAACTTATCTAAATCTTAAGGTGAAATTTCTCATTCTGGGCAATAGCAGACTATGAGGCTTTGTACAGAGCTAATTATCATCGGACACTAACACTGCATTCAGTTTCCACAAATCACAGAATCACAGAATGGTTGAGGTTGGAAGGGACCTCTGGAGATCATCCAGTCCAACCCCCTGCTCAAGCAGGGTCACCTAGAGCACATTGCACAGGATTGAATCCAGGCGTGTTTTGAATATCTCCAGAGAAGGAGACTCCACAACCTCTCTGGACAACCTGTTCCAGTGCTCTGTCACCCTCACAGTGAAAAAGTATTTCCTCATGTTCAGATGGAATTGTCTGTGTTTCAGTTTGTGCCCGCTGCCTCGCATCCTGTCGCTCGGCACCACTGAAAAGAGTCTGGTCCCATCCTCTCGGCACCCTCCCTTCAGATACTTGTACACATTGATAAGATCTCCTCTCAGCCTTCTCTTCTCCAGGCTAAACAGGCCCAGCTCTCTCAGCCTTTCCTCA
>NW_020448664.1:1304272-1372895 GCF_003343035.1 Apteryx rowi
GGATTCCTCTAAGTAGGTCCCTGAAGAGGCCAAAGTTTGCTCTCCTGAAGTCCAGGGTTGCGATCTTACTTAGTGCCCTGCCTCCTCCTCGCAGGATCCTGAACTCCACCATCTCATGGTCACTGCAGCCAAGGCTGCCCCCGACTTTCACATCTTCCACCAGTCCTTCTTTGTTTGTTAGTACAAGGTCCAGGATTAAATCCAAATTAAGCATGGAGAATCCTGAAGCTGTTTATCAGGTTGGAAGAACAGGAGTTTTGCAGAATATTTTCTTTTCAGTCTTTAAATTGATTCAGGGTTCACTTAAAACAGCAGAAAACCTGTGAGGAACTCTCTGAGAAAGTAAAGAAGAACTTGTGTGGGACAAGCATACAGCTATAATCAACCTTCCTTTCTTAATCATCTTACTGCAAAAGACTGATTTATACTTTTCTCTAAGGGATTGAATATTTTCCAGTAAAATTGTGCAGTGAAAAGAGAGAAATGTAGTAGGCTTTCTAATAGTTTCTCCCAAGAGAGATTTATAAATCCTGCAAAATCTGTCACGTGGGGAAACAAAGATGCAAAATTGAGAAGGGCTCCCATGAGAAGGCAGTTAGAGTGTCGGGAGTTTTGTCAGGGACTACTCCATCACTTTCTTTAGAGGGAGAAGCAGCATTCATTCTTTAGGTGGGGAAGGGCATAAGAACTGCCATGCTGAGTCTAATCAAATATGCCTTTAGGCCATTATCCTGTCTCAGACAACGGGCACTCTGGGATGATTAGGAAAGCAAAATAAGAAATAGGACACATACCGAATACTCTTTCCCTTTGGTATCTTTTCCCAGCTCTTAAAATCCACAGTCCAGGGGCTTTCTGAACCAGAGGTTGTTTCCAAACCATTATACTTAACTGCTAATGGACCTACCCTCTCTGGGTTTGTTCACAGTATTTCTTGGAACCCAGGTAAGAGGAAAGCAGCAGAAACCACCACATTTTTCACAAAAAATAGAAGCTGAGAGATGCGGAGAGGAGCAGTCTCTGGGATTTGCTAGTAAGAGTATATGTGGGAAGGTGCAAAGCGCAGGAAAAACTAGGATGGTTTTCATTACACCCAGCAGTGCAGAAGAGGTGATGAAATTTGCAGGGGAGTTGTATAGTGTGGGTGGAATAGTAGACTCTAAGGTAGCTGACTCTTTGCTAGAGGAAAAGGATCTTGGTTTCCCTCCTTCCCCCTGCAATGAATGAGTGAAAAGGAATTAAGAGGAAAAAGTGTTCTTGCTTACTGGGGGAAACAGATGTTCAAGTACTTTTCAGTTTGGGTGGTACAGGTAGTTTTGTGGTGAGTAATGTCAGTGATGGTTTTTGAAGCCACTTCTTCATATTGGGAACAGGGGAGCAAACTGCAATGGGAACAGTGTAGGGACAAAGCAGCCATCACCCCCCGCCTGGCTACTGTAAGCTAGCTGGCTGCTGGCCTGTGCTCCTTGCTCAGATTTGAGCAGAACAAATACAGATTTTTTTTTGCTGGTGTGGGGGAATAAGCATTGTTCCTCTGGCAGGTAGCCATGCTGACCATCCTTGCTGCTGCCAGGGCTTAGGTGGTTGAACTGTGCTGTCCTGAGAGAAGATCGTGGGGAAATTGTTATAGAGCCTGTCAGATGCTGTCTGCATGACGTGACAACTCCTTTGATTTAGTTGGTAGATAACTCTGTTGGGTACTTTCCCTAAAATCTTATTTCTTGGAGTAAGGCTGATAACATATGACATTTCTCTTTTGATCTCTTTGCTGGTGTATGCTTCTCTAATTACATCAAATGTGGGCTATATGCTTTTACTTTCAAGGAGTTCTGCTGTTTATCCTCACCTTACTAATTATCTGCAGCCATTAGTGAGATGCCTGTTTCTGCCTCTAATCTCTATGGTCAACATAAACATCTTTCAAACAAATTCTTTCATGCTTTCTCCTATGCTGCTTCTCAGGTTTGGGAGGAGATTTCTGCAAATGCTCTCAAGGATCCCAAATTGCACTTTGGCTTCCTCTGCAGAGCTCTATGACCACTTTGTGTCCCAGGATCTCAGTCCCCCACCCTACTACCTCCAGCCAAGCTGTCCTCCTATGCTGGTCACCTTCCAGCCTCTTAGGCTCAGCCTTTTCCTCCGGCTCTGCCCCTGGGGGAGCGCCTTGGAGGCAGGGACTGCAGCCATCCAGTGGGAGCGGGCAGCAGAGGTTTTCCATGTTGTTCTTGAGCTCCTGCCTGCTTCCAGCGGCAGCTGCCTGTTGTGCATTCCTCAGTGCCAGCACAGGCTCCTGCAGGTTTACTCTGTGCTGCACATCACCAAAGAACATTTCAAGCAGACTTTTAAAAGGGAAACTGTGTTTACAGGCTGGGATAGGGATGCAGATTCCTGCCAGTTGGTGAGCCTTGCTCTTCAGCTACCAGTTCCAGTTTGTTTATACCTGGTGCCTGAAGAAGCAGATTTTTCTTTCTTTAAGTTTGCTGTTGAAAATAAGGTAAGAAGGGATTAGTCATTATTTTGTTATGTGAGTATTTCTCAAATGTAGAAGAGAAGAGAACACAGAACAAATAAAGCACAGACATGGGAAGAGGAGCAGATATGGGGGAAAAACTAGAAAACACATGAGCCTCTGTAACAAGCCACGGTAAATAACGCAATGAGGAAAGATTTTTCAAATCCAGCAATATTTCCTGATTCTTCAGTACCTGTGGGAGCCACTGGCACAGCTTATGTATTAAGGATTGAAGGCTCAAAAAGCACATTTACCATCTCAGCCTTTATTGTTTCAAAGTTAACCAGTTAAAATGTGCAAAACCATATAAAGGGTAGCAACAAAGTTAACACAGATATTTTAAAAAACAAACTGAGAACTGTGTGTCAAGTTTTGATAATGTTTTCATGGTTAGACATACTGTGTTCCAGCATAATTTGGATTTTCCTACAAAGTCCTTACGTGCTTTTTCCTCACAAGCCATATAACCTGTGTCTCATGGATGTGGGGTTGGTACAGCATTGAAATAAGTGTGTAGACAGAAATTGCATGCATGATGTTCTGTGATATTCTGAAGTGTTCTCACCTGGTTTATCTTCAAACACTACTTTCTTCTTGCAGCACTGATACAGTGCATGAAGGCCACCTTCAACTCCGTCTTGCCTGTGTGAAAAACTAGCATGGAGGAACTTCCAGAATGTGTTCCTTTATTCTCATTCTCTATTTTCTTCTGACTGGGATTCTTTATGTAATAAAAATACTAAGGATGATGAATAAATCATTTTTACCAGAACTATTTTATCAATAGAGATACAGATATTGTGGGCACAATGCAGCAGAAATTAAAATGCTATGGCTTGTGTATTAGCAAGTTATCACACAAATACTGTATACTGTCTTTTTGTGCTTATCCATAGCAGAATATACTCTTGACAGAGTAAGATTTCTAGTTTCTTGGGGTGGTAACTATAACCCATTGCCTATAGTAATAAAAATAGAATCCAGGAAGTTATTCCACACTGGTTTATTTCCTTTTTCTAATGCATACAGTTATCTCCTAGGTCCTAGTGGAATAGAAGTCTGGGTGACACTTGAAAACTCTCATAAAGCCAGTCTGAATTCTCCTTTTTGGAAATATTACCTCTCATTTAGAAAATAAGCTTGTCTCTGATATTTCTATGCGTTTGTGAAACACAGCTTTGATTTCATTTCCTGGGAGGTGCCTGGCTGCACAGGCTTCTCCACCAAAAGCTCTTGAGCAGGACCCTTCTGAAGTTGAAGAGATTAAATCCTTATCCTCCTGAGCTACAACAGGGATTTCTGAACAATCACACTGCAGTGATGTTTACTGCACATCCCCTTGAATAGCCAGTCTCAGCTTGCAGAGACAAGTTTCTGCACTCCTGAGTATTTCTATAGACTTGCTATGGCAAATGAGAGCAAGGCTGTGGCAGTGAGGGAAAAAAAAAAAAAACTAAGATGCTACTTTCCAGGAATTTTGTTGATTTTGGCATGACTTTAAGCCCATAGTGTTTGGCAATTCATTAGAAACCAAAGTTTCTGTTCTGTGATCACTTCAATGTGCACTATGACCTCCAAGGCAAACATGCCAAGTATCTCCTAAGATACCTGATGTCTCCAGCAGTCTGTGCTGAGTTTGGGAGGTACATCTCAGAGAAGGGGATTGTCATCCTCCATCCAGGAGCACCTCAAGCAGCTGAGTTCTGTGCAAATGCAGCATGGTAAGAAAATGTTCCTGAGCAGTATCTTCTTATTTAACTACTATTTTAATGTGTTTGAAAAGGAAACTAAAGCAGGAGCCTAAAAGATGTTCTAAGGAGTTCCAGATAAAAACTTTAAATATGTTTACTGAGTAAACCAGAATATTTATCATCTTCCATAAAGAAAGTAATTACGTTGCCCTCCACATATTTTATCCTTCCATAAAACCTTTCTTTACAACCTGCTTGACATTTTTGTAAGGGTTTGTGAAAATCTTATTTTCAGTTGCAAGATGGGAAAAATAAATTAGTTCTTGAACAATTGTTGTGGTGATTCTTTTATGTGGTGGTTTTATTTTGATAATCTTGTCCTCTTTCCATGCCACATACCTTTTACACTTTAAATGACATGCAGCATACATTCTCTTTTCAATCAGTATTTTCTTCCTTTGAGTAACTAGAGTGAGTTACTACTTTAGTGACTACTAGTTACTACTCACTAGAGTAGTAACTCGCTCTAGTTACTTTTATGAGTAACTAGATATAGAGAGTAACTAGATATAGAGATGCATTTTTCCAAAATCTCAATGTTTTTAAAGTGAAAATATGAAGAAAAAAAAAAAGTAATTTCAGGATCTGTTTGGCTTAGGTAATTCAGAAACGTTTCACTGTGTGTTTGTTTTTCAAGTACCACTCAAACAGTTAACGAACATAAGGGTTCACTTCCAAGAGACTGATCTCCTGGCTGCTAGCCTCAATGCAGTTTGGAGCAAACAAGTATTTCTGGTTCACATCTTACCAGGACAAATGAGCAAATACAGAAACTCTCATAAAAAAAGTCAGATTAATATCACAGATAAGCCACAATGACTCCATCCATTTACTCAGTTTAAAACCTGGGGATTTTTGCTGATGTACTTGTCTTTTGAATGAGCAAAACAAAAGTCTTATGTGAATATATTTTACGTGAATCCAGCCTATGAATTGTTTGATTGATCTTTCTTGTAACTATTAATTCTGGTAATTCCTTTTATTAAACAAAATGCTTGAATGAAAACTTTTGTCTCAGAAATAATGCTGCTGCTTTTCCATTTATGCCTCCTTCCAGCCTCCTTCCAGCCCTGCTTGTGTAGAGGGAGGGCATTGACCAACACAAGGCTAAAACTAACTGTGACAGTCTGTGGCCTTGCAAGACAACGCTGCTCATTCGAAATTCTAGGTACCCGTTTTCAATAATGCTCTGATGTTTCTATTAAAATGATGAAACGGTTAAAAAGTTGGCAGGAAGTTGCTGTGATCAGATTTTCAGGGTTTGTTCCTGTAATGAAGAGGAGCAGTTCTTTGTCCACTGTCCCTCCAGACCGAATCCACTTAATAGGATGGCATTTTGGAAGGACTTAGGCCACTTATTGCACCACAGCCAGAACTGACTTTGGATCAGCCAGCCGGCACTCGTCTTCAGTCAGCTGGCGGAGGAGTCCTTGCTGTATAATGCACGTTACTTTCTGTCCTGGCTGCTAGAATAGTTGCTCTGCAGAATTGCTGGTGCCTCCTGGAATAAAACCAGATTGATTTTATGTTAAGAATGTATGACAGGGACAGAAAATTCTCTTCTGTCCTGGAATATTTATGGTTGCTGAGGTTGCTGTTTCTTTTCATGCTCTGCAGGAAAGACTATACAATGTGTGCATTGGTGCTAAGTAAAGGTAGCTAGGAGGGATTGTCTTTTATCTTTGACACAAACAAATGTTACAAAGGCCTCTTCCAAAAATCTGAACAACACAATAAGCTTTCAGAAAAGAGAAATGGTTTGCTATGTTCACATATTTATTAATATTTCTCAATAAACCCAAAGGTCATACAGTTCTCAGGTGGTCAAACAATGGTAAACCACAACGGTCATTTCATCATCTCCCTCTCCTAGACCGAACACGCTTCCAGCTTTGCCCTGTGCTCCAGGTGAAGAAATTAAATGCATCAGCGTGAGGACTGAATATTTCTGACATGCAAAATGTGAGTTTCACAGAGAAGTGGGGTACAAATACAGCCATGACTGGCTTCTGCGCAAACCCATCCTTGCACATTTGCAAGGATCTGTTGTCTGGGCTCACGGTAGCAGATTTAACTGGTGAATAACTCGATCCAGAGAGACAGAAAAGGGTTTAAATGCCACTCAGGAGGAGTGTCACCAAAACGGTATGCCACCCTGATTTGCGAGCGTTACCACGCGCGGTAACCGCATCTCCGTTTGCTGCGCGCCAACATGGCGCCTGGGAGCGGCACGGGCCCGGTCGCCCCTGGGCCCGTCGCGGCGGCCTGGTCGGGGGGGCTGCCCGGCTGCCTGCAAAGGTAAGCACGAGTTATAAGAAGACCTGTCCCCTGCTTCTACCTGCTCGGCCCCCGGGTGGGGGGTGGCGTGTCCCCGAGGCGCTGGGGGAGACCCAACACCCCCCGCCGCCTGCCTGTGGGGTGGCCACCCCTGCCACCGCCTGCCGGCGGCCCACGCCGCCTCGCACCGACAGGCCTCGCGTGCCTGCACCCGCTCTTGGCCCGCTCTCGCGGCGGTTTGGTGTTATGTTCACAGCCATCGGCCCAGACCTGGTTTTAGCGACCGCGAATGGACGCGCTGTGGTGCGGGGAGCGTCTGTGCCAGCCGGTAAGAGCAGGCGCGCGCGTTCGGAGCAGGCAGGAGAAAGGGTGCATGGAGAAACCGCTGAAGACCTCGCGTGTGGGAAAGGGGAGCCGAGAAGTCCCCGAGTGCCTGAAACGCTGCAGGCGCGTGGCAAACGGCTGGGGGACGTGCGGGGGAGAACGTCGTCTCTCCCCGAAGGCCCAGAGAGCCGCACGAAAGGGCAGGCGCAGAGCTGGTTCACCGATAAAACCTTGCTGGGTCAGAGGCTAGACAGCTGCCAAAAAGCAGAAATTAAGTTGGGAAAAGCCGGTCGGGTTTCCAGAAGGAAAGAAAAAGAAACACATTTAAAGTCTTTACAACACAACTGAGTAAAAAACGGTTTGGGGGGGTATCTAGGCAAAGAGCACCTTGCAGTAGGGCTTGGACATCCAAAACTGAGGAAAATTTAGATGGGAGATCCTGATTTAGGCTTAGAAACAAACAACAAAAATGCACCAGGCTGCAAAACAAAACCAACCAGGTCACCGTTGTTGGAATGGAAAAAGACAAAATTGTCCTGGATGGCATTAAACAAACAACAGCAGTGAGAACGGTCGGAGGAGAGAGGAGGTTAAAAGATCCTGGAAAGATCCCGCAAGACACAACGAGCCCGAGCTGGCAGGAGCAGCCCGATGGGCTGCACAAGGAAGTAACAGGGCGAAGCTGCTCCCAGTATCTGGAAACACACGGTACAGGTGTAAGGAGCAAAACCACTTCACAAAAGCCCGAGGACATGGACTGAAAATATTTACCAAGAGGCTAAGTAAATATGCTTACTATACAGAAGAATTATTTTGAAAACAGTAAAGACAGAGCTGTTTCAAGAGACTGGAGCATCTGCTTATTAGTTAAATCTGACTACATATGGGTCAAGCAGTGAGGCACAAAGTTAATGTGCAGTAGTAAGAAAATTAGAAGACTGTCCTACTGTTAATCATAATTCAGATTATATAGCAGGGGAATCATTTCCAATGGATAAATAATTTACATGTAAGGTAAAATGGAAATAAATATTTTATAATTGTTTTAGGAAAGGAAATATTTATTCCCGGCTTGTAAACAAAATTACATACTAGTTTGGATTATTTTCTCAATACACACAAACAGTACTGTTAGAGAGTTCAAGTGCAGTACGCTGACGTGTTTGTAATGGCATACTAAGTGTGATAAGAGCTTAGTAGTTGTAACAAAAAGTAAACAAATGGCTTCCAATCTGATTACTGTAAGTATAAATTATCAAAAGATTAAAAGATTATCAAAAGCATGTGACCGTATGCATTTCCTATTGAGTATAGGGTATCCACAATCTAATACTTTTGTGGAATACAGTACAGACATGTTTAAAGAAATTTAAAAAGATTAGAGAATTAAGCCAAATTCTTAATCGTCATGGCTAAAAATCTTTGAAACTAAGACCATCATCAATAAAGTATTCAATAGAAAGCTGAGAAGCAGACTTTCTTGTAATTTCCCATTAAAAATGGGGATATTGTGAACCTTTACTTACACAAGGGAAAATAAAACAGAAAATGTTCTATGGAAAAGCAGGCTCAAGACAGTATAGTTGCAAATAAGGTGGAAGAGACTGTAGGCTTTTCTAAATGTTTCAGGTTCCTACAAGATGGTTACTGAACATGATCATGCCTATAAAAGAATAGTGGACAGTAATTATTACACAAAAGGAGGAAGGGGAAAATATGAAAGAAGAACTCTGGGTTTCTGAGTTAAAATGGAAGACAAGTTGTTAAAATCAGTCAGCTTTGAGAGGCAGAGTGAGGCCAATATTGTAGAGAGTTAATCCTAGGAGCTCTTTGAAGAGTCATGAAATGGAAAAGAACTCAGAGACTATTTGAAAACAAGTGATACACGTCTAGTTTGATCTGGAATGCTAATATATTTTTTCTTCTGGGAGATGGAGACATACAGATAATTGTCCCTTGTGAAACTGCCATCACCGATCCAAAATAGCTATTGATGCGAGGCAGCGTGAGATATACAGGGTCTGTGTCAGCACTTTATCCTTCCGAAGTTCCTTTTTTTTTTTTTTTACCTTGTGCTATTTTTTAACTGTATGTTAAAAATTCACCTTCCTTATAAGTTTTTGATTCAGAGTTCAGAGGTTTCGGTGTGATGGATTAGAGAACGCAATATATAGAAAATAAATTAAGAAAAACTATCCAGAGCTTGAAATTAGATTTTATTAGTTCATGGATTCATTGCAGCAGCTTGGTATATGCATTATTTCTGGCTTAGTTACTCACACTTTCTTCTTTTTCAATAAAATAGTGAGGGTGAGGCACTAAACAAACAAGACAAGGAACCAAAAAAAAAAAAGATTTTAAACTTGAATTGCTTAACTGAGCATTTCAGAGTACTAACTGGAGCTCTGCTGAATGAAAAGAAAATATGCAGTTATGGCACAGCAGTATGATTATTTCCATTCACGGTTGATCTTACTTTCTTCAGCAAATGAGATTAAAGCTACCATAGCAAATATGAAAATTTATCAAGAAGGTTGCTTTTGGCGAACAATTAACTCCATGCACACAGGAGAACAAGAACTTGTGGGCATTTCATTGGAAACTAAAGTCCTATTTTCTCATTAGTATAATAGTCACTGCAACATCACAAGTAAGTCTGAGAGCTTGAGTCAGATGTATTCTGAAGATTATTGCAGCCCCAGAAAATTTGCAGTAAGCAAAGTTTTGATGGGAGAAATGGTCCAATTCTGATATGGTGTGAGAATTCCAGTAACTGAACATCAGGATGTTCTCATGAAAGGAGCCAGCTTGATGACCCATCCTTCTGCCTGCTTACCAGGCAGAAACAAAGAAACATACGGAGAAAATAGTACATATTGGCAGGCTTGTATTGGGTGAAGGCAGCTAAGCTGATTACTACCTTTTAACCTGCAGTAAGTCTAGTTTGTGATAGAGAATCTCAGAAAAAAAACAAAAACAAAAAAAACACAGAACAAAGAAGCACTAGAGTATGAAGAAGAAAATCCTCTGCCTAGAGCTACTTTGTCTCTGCTGTACTGCTTTTGAACAGCACAAAGATTCACTAAAAGGTTGGTGCCCCAAGCAATGTTGCCAGCTTGATAGATGTGTCGGCTGCAAGAACAGATCCTAAACTGAAATGGGAAATAGGATGGCTAGAAAGAGGATTTGGGAACTGCTAACCTAAAACCTTTTCCAGCACTCAGTCTCCCTTATAGCTATAGATTTAAAGAAACTGTTGATCACCAGAGGTGATCTGGGAACCAGAAGAGTCAAAGTATGAGTCCCAAATAGCCCGAGCATGAGGATTGATTTTAAAGAACTCTAATGAAAATGTTTTTAACAAAATACAGTGAACTAATTAAAATAATGCAACACAAATATTGCATGAAAGAAATACAGAAGTAATATAAAAAAAGAGAAAGAGAAAAATATTGATACTGACGTTTTAAGCTTAGTCCAAGGTGTTAAGAAACACTAAAAGTCACCAATATAATAGGTCTAAACTTTGCTGTAAACAACAGATGCCAAGTTCTAAGTTTCACGTTGGATGTGGAGGTAGGAGCTTACTCATGAACAGAAATTTAATCTCAGAGGAGTGCTGCCCCAAGCCAGTGTCATTTTTTATTATCTAATCACTAATATAAAGCTGCATTATTACAGATATAGTAAGTTGACTCCCTGTTTCTAAGCAAACTAGATCTAACCTTTGTCTAATATTTATATTTTGTGGTTACTTAAACCGAACAGTTCTTTTCCTTAGTTAGCTCTAGCTGTTGAAGCAAAAAGTTCATTCCTTCAGTGATCATTTTTCTGTGTTTTTCTAAATCTTTTTCCTCTTGCCTCTCTTTCTGCCCTAGCTTAGGTTAGAAGTCTTAATCTGTAAAATATTTTAGGGAAGCCTACTGCCATTACTGTGTCCCCTCTAACTGTCTTTACATGCCTGACTTGTTCTTTAGATTAAGAGCAACCTTTTTATGTCATGATTGCATGTAGACTGATACATGATTTGACCTCTGACCTGTCGATTTAAAAGTTTACAGAATTATGCACATAAATTCAGATAGTCATATACAGCACTGGAAAACTGATGTCAGAGGCCTGTGTTTGTTATTTCATTGTTTTATGATTATACAGACTTAAGGTCTACAAATTAAGGAAAAAAATAAAGCAACAAGCAAGCACATAGATGATAAGAAAACCTGGAGATACTCACTCCAAATTTCAACATAGAAGTGAATGTCTACATGTCAGTTCATCATCAACAGACCTTTCCAGTGAAGGTGCATTACAGGTTAAAGCAAAATTGCTTTTAACATACAGCTGAAATGTATGCCTGCAATAAAGTATATAGAAAGGAATTTAATTAATGGCTCTGTTGAGTATGCATAAATCAGAAGATCTGGCATAATTTGATAGCAGGAAATAAAATGAGTGTCACTTGCAGCAGAAATACAGTGTTGGAATACACTGTGGGAAGTGGAGTGTGGAGTTGGTGAGTTTCTGGCTACTCAAAGTGCAGTGTCTAAGAAAGATAGCACAGAGATCTCCATGATCAGCAAAACACATTCAGTAATCACCATCCTATTAATCAGTTCTGACCCATCTCTGTAGACAAGTTCAAATAACTTATGTACACTACATTGTTTGAAAATATATTGAATCAGTTTTCTTGACTACCTGTAATTTCAGATTTTACAGGAAAGCTGAACCAGGAGAAATTCAGGTGGTACAGCTTCTGAGCACATAGCAAGTTCAGAAGAGCAAGGTGCCTAAAACTCTTGTCTCTTTTTGCTCCAGGCAGATGCCAGAATTCAGAGTCATGTAGGAGGAAGAGAAACTGGTGAAAGAGCCAGATATGCAAATCACATAGTTCTGTGAATAAAGACATCAAAGTTTTGCATTCCCGAATAAATGAAGACTCAAAGGGAGATATTTTTCCTCTTCACAGCTTGAAAACCTTTTCAGTAGACACCTCCAATGTTTTATTTCGCTAAGCTTTTCTTCAGGTTAGGGACCTCTGTGCCAGACTTTCTCGTCTCATTTTTCTGTATCTCTCATCCACCTTCCCAAATCAATATTCAGCCAAATCCCTGTCACAGAGTACAAAATCTTGATCAGACTTGATTTTGCTTTTTTTTGGCTGGAAACCTCTTCTTGGGTGTCCATTATCTGTCTTAAGCAGAGGGCAGGGATTAAAATCAGCAAGGTTTAGCTCGATTTAGAATTTTGGCCCAGAGTCCTAGGCACATATATGTTTGATGGTGGCTCAGATACTCCATAGTATTTTCTATTACTACTACTACTACTACTCCATAGTAGTTTCTATTAGCCATATTGCTGCAAGTTAGGATAGTACAGAGCCAATGCTTAAGAACATGCTTATCTTTGTATCTGCAATGTTATAGACTGTGTCTGTGTTGTGGTATAGAATCCCTACCCTCACCCTCCAGGATGGCTCTGGAACCAAAATAAACATCTTTCTATGTTTTCTGCCTTCAGGAGCACCTGTCTGGCTAGTTCTTTGATCTTGCTGAGGTTTCTGGCAGGGAAACTAAGAGTACTTCCCATGACAAAGGCACCCTACAGCATCAAAAACTAGAGTACACATGGCCACAGACTTCTAGTTATCCATATGTGCTTGCAGTAGTGACATCAAATAGAAAAACAAGACAAAGCTGGATCTTATCTTGCAGAGGCCATGAAGTCCTTTCTAGCAGCACTTGACATTGCCAGCCACAAGCACAGATGAAATTTATAATAGCCTGTGTACACCAGACCACAGCAGGTTCCCTGAGCTCAGAGCGTTTCTCAGCAGCATAGATGCAGCTGTATTTGACTGTCCTACAGATGTTGTTGCGGGATCCACAGACTAGAAATGTCAGATTTCTACTGAATGCCCAAATGTTCTCTCTTTAGATAGGGAAATATTAGACTTTTGGAAAATCTTTGGATCTTTCAGGATAACTGGAAGAGAGGTGTGTGTAGAGGGCTTTTTCTTTACTTACTCTCTTTTTGTATGTTATTACTTATACAAAATTCTTAGCAAAAATAGAATGTAGGAAAAAAGAAACAGGCAGTTTTGGGAGACATGTCTCTGCTCTTGGCAAAGAAAAGGGAAATAATTTTAGGCCAAAATAACAGAAGCAGCACAGGACTGTGGTGCCTGGACTGCTAGCAAAAGAAAGAGATTGGAGCAGGCTGAAGTCAAGTATTTGAGGCACATAAGGAAAATATGCAGACCTCTGATATTAATAGTGCTGCCCCCATAAGCCTTGGAATGATCATGCTGGTTCAGACCATCCAGCTCCATCCAGCCCTGTATCCTGTCCTAAGAGCACCAAAAGTTGATATTTAAAGAAAGACAGAAAAAAGAGAGCTACCTCGAGTGATGCTTCCCTGGTGTATCCACCTAAGCTTCCAACAATCAGTGGTTATAAACTTCTTAGGATAAAGATGGTGCCACTCACTGTTTCAGAAAATGGCTGACTTCTTGCTTCAAAGCAACAGTGGGTGAAAGCCAAGATTAATTAGATTCACTATGTTAGTTTCACTCTCAAGAAAGAATTTACCTTTACAAAGCTAAAGAAAACTGAATCACTAGAGCTTTTATTTTTAAAGTCTCTTTACAAAGGTTATTTGGACCTTGCAAGACTCTGAGGTCTGTGAAAAGTCCCCCTGCCCTGGCCATCTTCATTAGATTTTTAGTCTTTGAAATTTTTCCAGAATGGATCTTCCATAGGGCATTCCTGGAAAGTTGATGAGGGTAACAAAACATTAAAAATTAGAGCAGTTAGTACTTTTGAATTCAGTGACACGGTTGAATCTAGTAAATTAGTACAACTCATGTAGTGCCCAGATACCTGTGCTCATTTGAGCAATGTCCCGACTCCTTCCTGTATGCTATAGACCAACATGTTAGGATAAGTCATTTGATCTCTCTCTAGGCCTTGGTTCCTGTTCTTATTTCATACGGTGTTAAGAATTAATTACTCAATGTCTGTCAAACACTGAAGATGAAGTGATAAGCAGTAGGAGGGTTTGCACTAAGTAGTCGTATGCATTGTGTAGGTAAGCCTGTGGTTTAAGGAGCACTTGAACAAATCTTCGAGATTTCAAATAAAGTCTTGCCAAGCTGTAGGCAAAAGCCCAGCCTTTTCTGTTTTATTATGAGACACTCAGTTACCAGTGTAGGAGGATACCATCAAACAAATAAGCTTTTTTTCCTTTTCCTTATCTACTTTCTTCCACAATTTCTCAGGTAGTTGCTTATGTATTATACTGCACAATGCCTGTACACTTTCTCCATCCTTCTGTAAAGGTTTGAGGCTTCTGTATGGCAACAAAACAAACTGTACTTTTGTAAAACATTTGGTGATAGAAAGAGAGGAAACATAGTCCTTTGCCTCTCTTCAACAGGACTCTTGCCTTCTCTCCTCCCTATGAAATGTTGGCTTCCGTGTCAGAGGTCTGAGGTGCTAGACCAAATTATGTTAGCTTGCCGCCTTCTCTTCAAAATCAGCCTCCCAAGAGCCCTCTCCCTTTCTCCTCAAGAAGCTCAGTCCTCACGCCATTCCCAGCTCTTCATCAGGATTACTGACTGTGCATGCCCATCCTAGTACTTCAAGAAATCCCTGCTCTCTTCTCACCTGGGAGTCCTCTGCTCTAGATCTCAACACTTCCCCTTACTATCTGAGATGGGATATGGATGTGGTAGTGTATGTAGCAAAACCAAACCTTCCTGTAGATCATCTTACTTAGCTTCTTGGCAGTCTTGTCCTTGGAGATGCAGCATACAGTCTGAAGCAGCAGCTCCCTATTAGGCTGCAGCTCCCTAGAGATGGGCACACTGTTTGTGGCCCAGCAGCACACTCCTCCAAGGAGCAGGCAAAAGAACAATGAGGAAAGCTCAGCATGTATAGTCTCCTTGGAGATACTATTTTTGGAGCAACTTTTACAGGACTGGCACACGGACAGCTGAACCCAGTGGTGGGAGCCAAATTATAAGGCAAAAGCCAGGAGAAGATATGACACCCAAGCACCAACATCAGCTGTGGACCACGGCAGCTGAAAAGGTTTACTTGTCCAGTAAGTGCTAACAGGCCTCAGCTAGGTTGTGCTTAGATCCAAACTTAGTAGCACCGTCAATTACATTCAGAACTGTGCAATAAATCAGTGATTTTTCCACTGGTCTGTGGACTACCTCTAAGCAGTCTGTGAGAGAAAACTAGGAACGACAAGCTTATTTTTTGTATACTCATGTTGCTATGTCTGCTCCTCCATGAGGTGATGGGAAACTGCCCTTTTCTTATTTTGCCATTTTTGTCCTTACTTTTGTTGTAACATTTTTGCATATGCTGTTATCATCATGGTTGTCTGTACAAAGTACCACTGCTAAAACCTTCTGCTGCTGTTTCCCTCAGGACCCCTGAGAACCCTTCTGTTTCTTTTTTACTATGCCTGGTTGGATTGTACTGACCCGTCTTGACATTTCTTTCAAGCTTTGGAACAATATTGTTGCCAACCAGATTGTTATTTTTCTCTACTCTTTCACCTCAAATTTTATGGCACTATATTCATTCCTTTCCTTGCTTCTTATTTCCCATTGCCTCCTGTATTACCCTGTTCTTAGAGCAGTTTATTGCTTGTCAGGGAATTAGCTCCTCTCTCTGCTTTTTAATTTCTTTTCAGAATCCTTCACACTTCCTTCAGTTCATCCTCTGTGGTTTTGATCAATCCTGTTTGTCTCTATCTCCAGTTAACTAACTGCTCTCTGTAAATGTTGCCTACTGCATAATGGAATATAAATTCTTTAGTTTTACTATGTTCAATACAATGCTATGTACATTTGCAGTGCTGTTTGTGCAATTAATTATAAAACCTTATAATCATTCTTGGCAGGATGTAGATTAAGACAAATAACTTGGTAGGGATATCTTTATCTTCTTTCCAAGTCATCTAAAACGTGTATTGCAAATATATAATGGAAGCTGGGAACACTCAACACAATGGCTCTCTCACATATGATTGTACTGAGATATTCTGGTCCGCAAGCCAAAGGTAGACTTAACTCTTGTGACAAAGTGACAGCAGAGAATTGATGATGTAGCAGCTGGGGGCAGCAGTTACCAGAGATGCATTACACAGGTGCATTACTTTCCTTGTGTATTGGAGATATCAGAAAATATTCTTTTAAATAAGAATAACAGATTTTTCCTGGATTTTTGCTTTCTGCATTGTAGCAATAAATGACCCTCAAGCTGACCTTTCTGTTGTAGTTCAGAGTAACGCCACTGTAGTTCCATTTCTCTCAGCAGGAATTAATGTAAGCGCAGTCATACTGGGAACACGGTCAGGATATCACTCTGGGGCTTCAAACTTCCTTACAATGTATTACAAAGACTGAAGAATAGAAATACCATTGTCCAGATCTGCACCCAAGGATTTTTGTCTTCTTAACATTAATATTTCTCAGGGGAATGTTCTTTTTCACTGCTTGCAGTGAATAAACACAAATGCTGTATGAATTTTATCACCACTCTAAAGAAGAGGGCAACAGGAATGATCAGGCAGTAGTTTTAGTACAGTTGACCTTACACTGAGGCAGAGCATGAGCTAAGTACCCTCCCTCTAACTCTCTATCCTTAAGCTTTTCAAGACTTTACTAGATAAAGCTGTGGCTGACCTGACCTGGTGTTGGTGATTATCCCACTTTGAGTGGGGGGGTTGGACTAGGTTACTTTCCGAGGCCCCTTCTGGCCAACTTTTCTCTGTTTTTTGTGATTCTGTGGTTTTTGACTCATGTGTTACATATCTGTACAATTGCAGGATTTGAGTGGAGAATGTAGTATTCTAGGTAAAGCAGTCTCAGTTTAGAGACAATAAAGAAATGTGAATAGAGTTGAGCTGAGGAGTTGAGGCAATGAGGAAGTTTATTTAAAAAATGAACCAGCCTTGTCGGTAGATAAAGAATCATGCTCTGAAGGTTGGAATATGAGCACCATTCACCAACATTATATTCATACAAAATAAATAAAATGGGGGAATAATAGGGAATAATAAAATGAGGGAATTACCGTAACTTCTGACAACCACATTTTGATAACTGCATGTCCGTCCCAGCTAGTAGAGCACTGTCAGAAACTTTCTAGAATGATTGTATTGATTGGTGCCAGCACTGTTTTAATTATTGCAGTTCAGCCACAGCTGGCTGAACTTTAAGAATTCAACTGCTTATACTATATCCATACCTTTCTGTAACATCTCTCCTCCCTTCTTGCTGGAGGCCAGGGGATTTAAAACTGGTCTGATTTCTTAGCAACAAGTGAAACCAAATCAAATGATTCACTGTTGTAAATTCACTTCTGTGAGTTCTGGCTAAGTTTTATGTGGAATCTGAAGGGGGTTGGCGTAGGGCAGTTACAGATTTATTTGTTCATGAGCTTTCTGTGTCAGTCATGTCTGGCATGTTCCAAATCTTCAGTCCACAGTTGATAAATGTATCTTCTTCACCTGCTGCATAAGGAAAACCAGGAGGTACATTCACATCCTGAGAAAGGTATGTAGCAAGATAGTCATCTTAGCATACTGACAGGTGATCTTTGACAAAATTTATGATGACCTCTGAGTTGATTGGGGAATGCTCATAATGTATAAAGCTGTAAAAAATGTAAAAGCTTTCCTTTCTGATAGCTTAGTGTGTGCGTGCTTCAGGTTTTGGAAAGACTTTTCTAGCAGGTGTTTGCATAAAAGATGAAAGACATCCTTCCTGTCTGTCCCTAGCACCAATGCACACGTTGTATGCTATTCCCCATCAAGCATAAAAAAAGAGGAGTCACACTGGTGTGTGTAAGTGTTCCACAACTACATAGGATTGTCAGTTCCCTTCATGGGTTACCAGGGCAAAACAATTCTCCTTTATGTGGGGAAGTAATGACGGTTGTCTAGAGGCAGCTGTGCTGCAGCTACACGGCTGCACAGGCTGGGGCTGAGAACAGCACGCTCTGCAGACAGAGCCCTCTTTCTTCCTCGGGAAAGTGAGCACCAGAGTTGGCTGTCTGATGCTGAGGGCTGGGTTTAATTAACTCTGACTTACCGGAGGGGAACCAACAAGAACCAAGAAAATCATATTAGACAATAGAATCAGACAAATATGTCAGGAAGACACCAAGTTCAGTCACCAAGTCCCTAGCCCCAGCAGAGGATCCATTATGTTTACATCAGTCCTGACATGATTATCTGTCTTGTCTGTGAAGAACCCCAGTACAGAGAATCTACAGCCTACTCAGGCAGTCTGTTGCTGGGCTTTACCAACCTTGTCACTACAGATTTATTTCTAATGTCTAACTTAAAAGTTCCTTTTCGTAGTTCAGACCCATTATTTCTTGTTCTTTCCAAAGACAAGAGATTATTCTCTTTCTTTTGAAGAAGTACCTTTTACATATTTGAAAACCATTGTTCCCTCTCAGTCTTCTCCTCTTTAAAAAGAGAGGTTATTACCTCTGATTGTGGTTCTTAGACATCAGTTTTTACAATTCTTTATGATAGGTCATAGTCTTTGGATGTCTGATCTTTCCCACTTCTCTCTCCTGAGTTCTCTTTAGTTTGAAGGCATCTTTCTTGACGCGCTTTGCCCGAAACTGAACAAAGCCTATCAGGATATTGGCAAATCCTCTCAGTTTTTATTTTTGCTTAGGATGCAGTAAAACAAAAAACAAAATTTCAATTTTGATCCACAACAATAATAAACAACATTTTGCCTCAAACCTCCCAATCCATGAGTATGATGGCAGACTTTCATTATTAGGATGCAAAACCTTATTAGTTTCAGCCTTATAATTTTAGTATTGTAGAATCTTCAATCTGTCCTGGTTTGTTCTCGAGCCTGGATGCCTAATTCTCATGTAAAACCACTCTAGAACTAAACATGACTTCCTTGGCCATCTCTACCAAGGAAATTTGGGCTGAAAAAACCATAAGTGAAACATCCAGTAAATACTAATTACAAAGTTAGTCTTATTTACTGATTATCTTAGTGTAAGAACTACTTGGAGTATCAAGTTTTGGCAGAACTGGCCACTACTTGAATAGCTCTTTCCTGTCTCCTTTTCCTATGCGTAATGATAGCCCATGGACATCCAGATCATTCTTTTTTCTGAACAACAGAAAGAACTTTGTTAATATTGATGCACTTAACAGTTATTGCTACTTGGTAACATGCCCCAATATACACAAGAAGCTTAAGCACATCTGCAGTTCTTGAATTACATTTAATTCCCTTATGTGAAGGTTGCTCCTATTATGGTATTATGGCTAAAATTTTACATGATGAAATGCTACATGTTTTGTATTCTAATGCAGTTTTCAGTTAGCATGCCATATCCTTAAATTTCCATTGTCATAAAATCTATGCAGTATACCCAGGGTAGGCTGAACCCTACTGTAATGGCTTTTATTTTGTGACACCAAGGTAATTGTCCTACTTTTTGCAGACTTTAAGTTTGCATTTGAGAAGATGTCCCAATGTTCCCCTGTGTCAGAGGTGTGTTTACACAGCAAGAAGTGGACTTAACATTATCATCAACTCAAGCAGTGAACAAAATATTTTCAGAATTCTGGCTTCTGAGTGAATTCAGTCAGAAACAATTGTTGAGGAAAAAAAACTACTTCTCAGCTTGGCCAGTTCCGTAATTTAATCATGATAACTTTATTGTTTTCTCAGCCTCTTTGAAAGGTCCAATTATTACTGAATGATATAGACAGGAATTTCGAAAAATAGTGACTCTTCTCTTGGCCACTGGTATTCAAAGGTAACTGAGCACAACTCCATGTGGATGTGAATGTGTCTTTCAGACCCTTGAAAGATCTGTGGAAGAAACAGAGGAAGCCTTTCTTTGCTCCAAAGATGACCAGCCCTATATGGAAATAATAAATACAGTATTATGTGTTCATTCACTACTTGGATGAATAAGCCTGAGAAACATGATAAAGGAGTACATAGAGTGAGAAACATTCATGCAGAATATGTGTTTCACACTTTTTAACAAATAAACCACTGAAAATTTTACATTTTGAGTAGAGGCAAAGTATCAAATTATTGTGAGACTAATCTGACCAATTTTAAAGGGTTTCTGTAAACATTGATACATGCTGGTGGAATTTGATATATGTAATCTGTGTGCTTCAGCCTAAATCAGTAGTCAGCAGTCCATCAGTCAGAAGATTGGTGCCTATGAGTATAATAGAGGTGCTCATTAATTGCCAGAGTGCCATTTGAACTGGGAACCTGTGCAGAGATGTTTTTGTATTGTGTTCCTAATCCCTTGAGACAATCGTATGTTGAATTTCTTATACATTTTAATTACCTTATTTTTCAACTTTAAATTACTGACCACTTTAAATCTCAGAAGTTACAGAACAAAATAAAGACAGTAAAAATGTCTTGACATTTCTTTGTGGAAAGACTTTCTTTAACCAGTAGAATGTGTTCGTCATGCCCTGCCCCCATGAGAAGAAGAGATTAAGTGAATAAAGAACATGTGCAACTTTTCATTTAGAAATGTCAAACAAATATCACTGTACTGTATGAAAAGAAATCAGAGAGTACTTATATATATATTTAATAACTGACAGAATATATATGTATTAACTAACAGAAAAGCCACAGAAACAAATTTATTTCTCCCTGATTGCAACCTAACATGGAAATTTAATAAGCCTTTAAACAGTGTTAGGCAAGAAAAAGAAAGGTTTTATTGAAAGAGCTCATGGGGAGGATTACAATTTTTTCTTTTTGAGAAGTGAGTAAAACACAGATTTGCCCACTTTCTTATCTGTAAGGATTTCAGCAAGAACTTCTTAATACTTACCATTCTTGGTCTTTTTTCTGAAACAACCCCCAGTGTGTGATTTTTAAGTCTCATATATTTCCTGCTGTATATTTGGCACTGTTTTCTTGCTCTACTTGTTTGGTGACTACCCTGAAATGTATGACTTCTTTCTAAAATGAGGTTTTGGATGCATGCTTGTGCCCGGAAACATTCCTCCCATACAATGGAATCAAGAAAGTCCTAGAGGAACATTAAACATAATGGATAGTTATTTGATTAGACAGAGTTGATCACACAGATATTGGAAGATATATACCAAAGAGCACAAGTCCACCTGAGTCATAGCTACAAATGTGAGCATGGTGTAAATATCCAGAAAGGCAGAAACACAAAGCTGAGATGTGAACTTTCCCAGGTTACGGGGAAGTTTATTTTCAGGATACAATTTCAGTAACTTTGCTATATACAAGCAAAGTATACTTTGCTTGTACAAGATGCTTGTACATCTACGTGCCAATTGACAAATACAGTTAGTGTCCAGGTAAAACAAGCAAAATATTTCACATAATGTTCTCTTCAATATCTGTGTTATCTTCAATATCAGCAGTATCAGTTTACTGCTCATGCTGTTAGGTCTGTCTCAGCAGATAACAAAGGAGTGAATAGGCCACAGAGACTGTAATAGCCCAATATCCAGAGTTTTAATTCCTCCAGAGAAAGGAGGCACTAGCTGGAGGAGTTGTACCTATACCTGACAAGTTTGGAGTCTTTGGTGTCGTTCATCTGTTAGTACTTACATATATGAAATGCTCGAAGATCCTTAGCCCTGTCCTATTCTGCCTCTCTCTCTGGACTATAAAGAAAAATGCCTGTGTTGTTCCTTTTTGGTAACTGACTCATATATTTTAGTCTCTACTAAAGAAGACTAAATTCAAATCCCAGGTAGGGAGAAACTTCCCTATCTGATCAAATGCATGTGTCAATTCCTTTATACATATACATGATGAACATCAGGACTTTGGATATAGGGATATTACTGCTAAGAGAATCATTGCTGAGGTAACCAACACACCAAATTGTCTTAAAGATCAATAAAGCAGAAAATCAGAAATGAGAGCATCTACGATTGATATTAAATAGTTCAAGTGAAAAGAAACAGTGCATTATTTTGTTTCTTTTCAAGTCAACCAAAACACTTCAGTTTTTTTGGAGAACTGGAGAACATATACATTTTGCCCACCTTAAAAGTAAAATTAAAGCGACTTCCCTGAAAAGTTGTAGCTGTTGTCCAGGCTTTGGAGAATGGATTTGACATTTTTTTGGTGAATGGAAACTGCTTGCTTTGATCAAATGATAAGCCTTTGAAAGCCTGCAGCTTGCTTTGTTATTAGCATAATTGTTAGATACTCAGATCCCAGCATATGAATTATTTCAGTGCCTGTGGGGAATGGGCCATGCTCAGTCCACTATGACTCTGGACTGTTTCAGATCATGCAGAGTACAGGACTATCAGTTACTCTTCTAGCAGATATTGTACCTGTATTAAAGAAGGGTCAGGAGTGGCAGTAAAATTGATCCAGGCAACAATGGGGCCATTAGTCTGACTCAACAGTGTGCAAAGCTTTAGAGCAGATTTTGAAGGAAAGAATTAATTAAGGCAGGACAATAAAATGGAATAAAAAGGAACATACTTCAAAGGTAGATCATGCTGTACTGATCTGATATCTTTGATAAAATGAATGATCTTCTAGTTAAGAGAAATGCTGTGGATTTAATTTACCTGGACTTCAGGAAAGCCTTTAATATAGTATCACGTTGAAAATTTTGCAGCTGGGGAAGAGCTCTAAGGAACTAGTTAAAGAAGAGGAAGCAGTAGGTTAAGTTTATAGTGGGGAGATTTCTGATGGGATTTCTAAAAGATCGGTCATTAAACTGGTTTTGGTTAGTACTTCTACTGAAGAACTTGGCACAGAAAAGAAGGCCTCTTGATAGCGCAGACTGAGGAGGCACCATCAGTGGAAAGATGAGTTGGGATGTTAGGCAGCAAGTACAGGATGATTTCTAAGCAGTAGAATTGGGATGGAATACGCCAGTACAAGGCACATGATGATGCTCCTGGCTTCCTCTAGGGTGCAATTTATCCTCTCCCAAGCTGTGTGAGAAAGATCAGTCTCTTTCTTGTGACTGATTATCTGTCAGGCAGAAGGAACTAGAGTTCTTGGCTTAGATGGCTAACTTTCACATAGCTACAGTGAGATTCAGCTGTCCAAATATGAGTGCCTACCATGCAGAGGCCCAAAGCTGAGCCAGTCATCTAGATTTGCTTTAATAGCTAGTGGAATCAACAAGCAGTGCTGGAGCATGAGTCCTCTCATCATCATCATGCCTCTGTCTACAGCAGGTCAGATTGTGCGTACCTTCAAAATATCTACTTCCCTCCATAAAGTCACTAGTAGACTCTCAAGGAGAAAACCACATGCAGTTTAGGCTAACTATACTCAAAAAGATGAATTTGAACTGGCAAACTCCAGTGAAGGTCTAGTAAGGTAACCAAGGGAAAGTGTAGTCTATTGAATGAGAAGAAAGCAAGGCAGCTTGACTTGTTGGATAAGGCTAAGGCTGAATGTAATATGAAAGCGCACTGTAACGTGTTGTGGGATAAGTGTCAGAGGCACAGAAGAGCTAGTTAAGCTTAAGAACAGCATTAACACACATGTATGTTTAATCTTTACCATAAAGATCTTTAGTCTGGAAATGAAACAAAGTGAGGTTTCCAAACAGTTTCCTAACAAGAGATGTAAAGACAAAAAGTCCAGCTATTTTGCAAACAAAACAGTCTGTGAAAAGAATCAAGTAATATAGTAGGTACCCAGGAAGGAGATAGGATCTGAGCGTAAAACAGCTTTAGTGAGCATGTTGTACCAGGCAGGGCTCCATGCATGGAATGCAGAAGGTCTCCAATGTCATGGAAGATTATATGTATGTTAACCGAACATGACGAAAAGACTTACAGAGGCTTGCTTCATTCTGACCCCAGTGTGACCCAGTGCAGGTGCAAGAGCAAAAAGGGCAGTGGGAAGTTCTACATGTTATATCCCTGCTTGTGACTCATCACAGCCCCAGACTGTACTGGCTGAGGGTAATGGCTTCAGCACTTAGCTTCACACTGCTGGAAAGACTAGGGTTGACCTTGTGAAGGAAGATGGTGGCTTCAACCTGAAGGAGTACCCAAACTGCAGAGATCTCAGACACTGCTTTGCATGTTGCCTCTAGAAGTGTGACTCCCTGTTCTCCCCTGCTTAGGCCTGGGTTTGCTGAGAATAATCCTTTATCCTTAGTTGGGCAAAGCCCTCCGGACTTTGAGAAACTTGGGAAAAAAATGGTTGTTCAACAGCTCAATATTCAGGCAGGCACAGCCAGGCCAACTGAAGGTGTCTGGCCTGCAGCTTAGTCTCAGAAACTGGTATGGCATGGAGCAGTTCAGAATACAAAATACTCTTGCAGTGCCAAGCCACAGAGATAACATTCATAGTGTCTTGGAAGCAATACACAAAACAGTCTGACATACTGGAGCCTGGGAATATGCTAAAATGTGTGCAAAGAGCATGCCTGCGGGGACAAGGGCCCTGGAGCAAAATAAGGACCAAACAACTTTGACAGTATAGAGCACTTTCTACAACATTGGCTGTTGATTTTAGGTGGTGCAGGGGGCTTGAACTGGCCTGATGCTAAACTTTCTCCTATCTGTCCCAAGGAAACAAAAGGAAATTTAAAAGAAATTTACAGACAGTGCATTTCATGCTGAACTCCCTTAGGATGTGAAATTATTGAACGATTCTTCCTTCAGTAATTAGGCAAGGTAGTCTGTACGTGCAATAGTTGCAGTAGTGAGCTCATGAGCAAGATATTTGGTGACAGATTTGGGAAGAAGTGAGGTAGCTGCAAAATATGCTAGGAAATAAGCACAAACTTTAAAAATATCCTGCTGGTTAGAAATGTCCATGGACCTTGTGTTTTCTGGCTCCGTCATCCTTCTTCCAAATATGTCACTTCCAAAGATGAACAAAATCTTCCCTTCTTGTTTTCTCTCCTTCAGTCCACTTTTCCTCCCTCCCTTTAGCTGCAACTGCAAGGGCTCAAGGTTTTGGTTTTACAAGTACAGAGACTACATGTGAAATGCACAGGAGCAGGTGCTGCCCCTTGTGTCCTGCCCTGTAGTGACTGTGCCCAGGCAGCCCTAAAGCCAACAAGTCTAATATGGGCCTGAAATAACTAAATGTGCTGCTATTCAGTGATGTAGAGGTGGTCACTGACCATCTCTATGTCTTCTTTTGCAGTCTAGGGCCTGTCAAGGACCAGAAGTTTCAGAAAGTGGTGGTGTTGTATGAGGCCTTTACATCACTTGTTTTCTGTATTAATGAACATACGGAGAATTAGCAAAAGATGCTTCATCAGAAGTGATAAAAAGGCCAAAGAGAAAATTAGAATTAGACTTGCTATACAACGAAGGTCAGGGTAAGATAATTTTAAAGTAATCAAGGCCTGACAAAATTACTATCTTGGATCATTTTCTACCATGTTGATAAAAGGTAATTAAGAAAAATACCTCCTAGAAGGGAGAAAAACTCTGTGAGACTGGTGCACTTGAAATGGGAGGGATGGATAATCACCATCACAGAATTTCTGAAGAGCTGTAGCAAATACTTCAAATAAATCTATGAAGTTTTAAGGATGTACCATCTGGCTGGAGAATTAAACGTGATATATGTATATTTAAGTAAATATCAAAAATGATGTAAGCAAGTACAGTCTATTGATTGGACTTGAACAGCATGCAAAGCTTTAGAACAAATTTTGGAAAGAAAGATTAATTCAAGATACAAAGTACATGAAAAATGGGATAGAAAGCACGGTGTTTTTCCAGGAGTAGGTCATGGCTGATAACCTAAATATTTCTTTTGTTACCAGTACATGTAGTCATAGCTATTATTTAGGTTGCTCAGATAGCAATAACATTGAAGCTTGGGCTGTGTCACAGTCAGAGAGCTGTGCAGTGAACATGGAGTGGGTTCTGCAGGATCTCCACATGGTGTGAGATGGCATATTGTAGACTATGGAATGGTTCTTGATTATGAAGTGTCTTTTTTGGCCAATTTTAATATATAGGAAATAATGTTGAAAGAAAATCCTGAATTAAGTCACAAAGAAGTCAACATAAAGCGTAAAACAGCTGAAATTCCTTGGATACAGCTTTATCTCTCTTTTCTTCTGAGTTAGTTTAATGGTACAGTGCCTATCACATGAGTGCAAACTGCTTCTTACCGAAAACGTCCTCACCTGAAGTAAAACTCCAGTGGGGGTAATTGCATCTCAAGGTCAGTGAAGGCAGAAGCTAACATTTTACTTTTTCTACTACAGATATTTGGCTTACCTGTACTTGTCTCACTTGAAATATGACATCCAGCCTGCTTGCTACTTTATAAACAAGGAGCCTCTAATATATAAAGTAGCTATAGCACACCTTAAATAGTTTGTGATGGCTATTTTAAGAATATTTCAATTTTTACCAGCCATCAGCTATGGGAAAAGCCAAACATTCCTTGCAGTCAAGCCTACTAGTTCCTAGCCTGACCTAGTACCGTATGGATTGGCGTTCCATGGATTGTCATACACGTCCTGCAGATGCAAAACAAGAAAATAGCTGTTGTTCCCAAAACATTTGGAGTCTTAATATAAGGAGGCAGGAGCACAGTAAGTCAATTTTTCTCAAAGCCTAATAGGCAGTGGCTTTAACATGTCAGCAGATGGAATTTGTGACATTTTTCGCTGTCATGGCAATTGTTCATTTTAAGGAGAGATTTGAAAGAGGAAATGAAATAGTTTTGTAGATGTTTGCAGGGAGCTTCCCTAATGCTCAAAACTCAGCGTGAGGGAGTACAGAAAGGTGTTTAAAAATGGGATATATTGGCAATAGAGGATCATCCCTGGAGATGAGAAACGATCAGGGATGTGAGCTGCCCTTCTGATAAATGAAGAGTAAAGACATACAAAGCAAAACCAAGCAACTGATGTTTGATGTGACTGAAATGAAGAACACAAAGGAGAGATATAGAGTGGATGGGACATGACAGATTATTAAATTTAGTGGCTATAGCAGGGTAAGTCTGTATTTGTTAAGGCCTGAGAAAAGGTGGTGGTAATAACTGAAGTGTGAGGGGTAAGAACCTGATTGCTAGTTTGAGTGTGTGAGCTGTATTAACCACTTAGATAACAGGCACTACTATAAGAGACTATGGAGGCTTCTCTGTGTATACCCTTTTCCTTTTTATTTTCTTTAATGAATGTATTTTTTTTTCATGTGTGGCCAGTATATATTGCTTTGCCTTCTCTCCCCTATCAGGAGAGAAAATGCATCTTTTCCAAACAAGGAATTTGATTATAAAATAGCCAACACAAACTCTAGTTTGCTTTGGCTATTTAAATATTCAAATTTTAATAGCTGGATGGTGGATTAACCATCCAGGGATTGACAGAGTTTATGCAGAGAACACAGCCCAGTCGCTACTCCTGTTATCTGTTTCCAGAGGTTTTTCCTGCTTTTCTTTGAGCGACCCTATCATTTCAGTCATTTGCCTCAGCTCTCAAACATATCAGTAACACATATAGGTATTATTGTCATTGTGTTTTTTTACCTGGCAAATATTATCCCAGGATTGAGTGCTAAAGATCACCCTATGCTTGACTGTGAGCAAGATTTGTCCCTGCCAAATTTTTGTTTGAGACACACCTGCATTTATAAGTTTATCTCCAGGAGATTTTAAATATGTATCACCCATTTTCATTAGTTTACTTGAGACAAATAATACGCCAGTTTGAGTGTAACTGATATTATTATGCTTCTGAACTATAGTGTGTGTACGTTAAAGTATATCCACATATGGAGATAAGAAGTACCATATCCAGATACTCCTACATTTAAAGTTGTATAACATTTTCCACTGTAAGAATGTCAGTTACTTACAATTTTCCCTAAATTTAGCTATTCAGATTGAAAATGTGAAAATGTGTAAACTTGATTTTTACTTATTACTTTTAAAATTAAAAATAGAATTCACTTAATGTTTCCAAAGCAAGATCAGAGTATATTATGTTGCAGGTCATTGTTTTGAAGGACAAAGGATAGAATGGAGTAATAACTAATATCTACTACAAGCCATCAGATGACAGTAGGGAGCATGTAGCCAGGCCTTTAGGTGCCTGTACATTCCATTCAGGGAAAATACTACATTTTAAGCACTGATTTAATGAGGCTGAATGTTTCCTCTGTGTGTGTCACTGGTACGTGCTCTTTCCTGATACCACCTCCAGCTTTTCTGTTGGTACTTCGAAGAAGAGGTTGAAGACTGGGGACAGTCAAAATAATAATCAGAATACTTGAAATGTGCTTACAATGAGTACCTCTCACTGTCCTCCAAGTTGCTCTTGGCTTCATTTTATTCCTGCGTCCTACTTCGTGAACCGAAGGTTGATGGCAGAAGCCTGTTCAGCCTTCCTGGAGAAATGTTTAACAAGATACTGGGGCTGGTAACTGCACTTAGGCAAATGCAGACTGGTTGAAAACTTTTGGTAGGGAGGAGACAAGGGTGGTGGGTGGATCAAGGTACAGGAGTTGAAGATGGATTCCACATCACTGAAAATATTTTAATTGAGCTTGGGTGCATTTCTGAAAACTGTTTTAGCTCAAGCCCATGTATTGAGTTTTAAGTAGTAATTAGTTCAGACTGGAGTTTTGCAGGTGACTAGACTAGATAACCAGAGTCTCTTTGGCCCATTAGATGTAGGAGTGTTATTCTTCTCATATTAAAATTCACAGTCATTTCACTAAGAAGCTCTCATACATTTGTGATTCGAGCCATGAAGGTAGAAATGTTGTTCCAGTAAGAGGGATACATTTTTCTGAAAATACATCCATATTTGGATGCTTTATAACTCTCTAAAAAATCCAAGGGTTTTTTTCAGTTGTGGAAGTTTTCAAATAAATTCTTCAAGAACTGCATATATTGCAAGCAGGACTTTCCAGCTTTACAGGAGCTGTGGGATGCTATAAATTGGGCATCACTATTGAAAACATGGTCACCTTTTTTCCTCTGTTGTGCCTTCTTTCTTTTTCCCACTGCATGTGGAAGTAGAAGTGAGTAAAAAAGGTTCTGGCAGAGACAGTAGCTAAGTTATTGAAAGATTATTATTATTAAAATTTTCTCTTCAGTTGCACCATGTTATTCTGTAGTAATATCAGCATTTTTTGAAATCTTTCACATTTGCAAATGTAAACATGTGACCTGTGCACTGTACTGTAAATATTCTCCACCCCCCTTTTATTAAAAACATAAGAGTAAGATAAAGGAAGAAAACACTAACAAAACCCACTTATTCTGATGTGTGGAGGCATCTGCTTAGGGTCACCCAATAACTGTAATTCTCCATCAGTATTGGTTTGTTTTGTCAGCAATATTGCTTTCTCATGCAGCCCTCCTGGGTGGGGACTGTCTCTCTGTTATATACGCAGACTAGAACAAAGATCTACTGATTCCTGTCTAGGTACTGCCATCATATAAACAATCACAATGACTGTTGTTGCCTGTTGGTCATATTTTTGCGATAGCTATTTTAGTTGGCAGTTAAACTCATAAGGCTACATAGGCAGTGCACCACTGATATACTTGTGGTTTTAGCTGATATTGCTCTTGTGATGTTGCTTCACCTGAAAGGAGAGAGTACTGCTTTTACCTGGAAATGATTCCATCTTAAAAGTTTGTTACGTGATGACTGGCCAAATTATGCAGTCACTGTCCATCAGGAGATAAATAAAAGAGACAGTCACAGACTGTTGAATGAGGATAAACAAATGTTGCAGTGGGGAATTACTTCCACTGAACTTTTGTCCTGTGATTTTGCTTTTTTTTGTATTTTTTTGTTTATCACCGTGCAATAATAAAAGGACGGCAGTATGGTTAACATAGTGGTCAGTGTTCCTGCAGGAAGCACAAAAACAGAAATTAAACCAAGAAAACAGTTTTCATCTTTATATTTTTAATAGTAATCATGTTACCGTTGCATGTTACAAGAACAGAACATATCAGACTTCGTCCTTAGTGTGTTGTCCTAGTCTTTGGATAGGTACGTCCCAGTGAGATCGGTCCTTAGGCTGTCAATCTGGTCTAATAACGCAGTGTGGATTTCATCCCCCAAACTAAACCCTTTATTGCAAACTAAAGATTCCCAGTTTTGAGATATAAATATGGGGATGAAATGACCAAAAAGAGCCCTAGGTAGAGCTGCTGCCGCAGAATTCTCAGGAGTCCTTGTGACTCCAAGTCAGACCGAAAGCTTCTGTGAGCTCAACGGAAGACTTTGCCCTTCGTGTCAGCAGGTAATGAGCCAGGCCCAGAAAGTCTCGCCTGTCTCACGCAGTCCCCTTCCTGCTCACTGGGAAGGCGCAGGCACTGTATGCAGGGTGCATACTGTGCCTGTGTGCAGGGATTGGCCCATTTGCTGTTGATGCATTTGTTAGAGTTGAACAACTTTGTTGTTCACCCTTCATGCTAATACCATCAAAGTGCATTGCAAGGGAGTTAAGGACAGATGCTGGAAAAAGATTTCTGAATACACAGTATTTAGAAATTGAATTTCATTCTTTTTTTTGCCTTTACAGATCTCTCCCTCCCTCTATGAATGTGACTCTCAGGAGGAATGCAATGAGCACACTTCCACGCACGTCCCTTGGAAAACTCTGTGTATCCTCAGGTTGCCCGGCAGCTCTTGGGAGTCAGAGGGGCTAGAAATGGAATGATTCCAGACGACTCCAGAATGGGTAGAAATCAGTCTGTCAGCAGTGTCTGAGACATCTCAAGCAACTTCTGTGAGCTTTGAATCAGACCCTTTTTGAATTAGAAATCAACAGGCTACATAGTGCAGATGTAGTGCATGAATGAAGGAAAAATTTAAAAGGGAAGGGAACTCTCAGACCAAATATTTTCTTCTAGTTTTTCCTGTGGCCTGATACTGCTAAGAAAAAAAGTCTAAACTCTTTGGCTAAAGAAAGCCCACAATGGATTGTGCTGTACATATAGTATTCAAGGATACACCTTCTTTTTATTTGAGCTGAGGTATTAAGTAAACAGAAAGCAAACGGGAGCCAGAGTTGTGCAAAGCTGTATCCAGACAGGAGGCTGCAGAGGCAGAATATATGGCAGAGGTACTTTTTCTTCTTTTTTCTATTTCTCTTAGAATATTTGTATGGTTTTTCTTCTTCTTCTGGGCATTTTGATAGTAAATGAAAACATTTGTATTCTCTATTTGTCTTTTAAAAGTTACTGTGTTCTAGCTTTAGATTTTGTGATGGCAAAGGCAATTGACTTCCTAACAGATTTCTTCAGAAGCAGAAATATTTGTATAGTTGTTACCGTTCTGTTGGCTTTTTTAAATTGCCTTAATTGCAGTGAAAAGAAAATCATAAATATACAAAATTATAGCTAAATATCTACTGAATAATTCCTGTAACCTCAGAACTATTGTCTGTAAATATCAGTATAAAGCAGATACAGGAATTAGATACAATGCTAAATATTTTGTAGATAATATTTAAAGAATTTAAAGAAAACGTATAAGGAAGAAATGCTGATGTTGTTTATAGATTATTTTAAGCTTCACTGGATATTACATTCCATGTTTTCTGTATTTTTTTTCTCTCTGCTTTATTTAAAAACAGGGCAAGATCTTATTTAATGTCTTCAGTTTGTTCTTTGACTTTTTTTTTTACAGGCAGTATAGCTGCAAATCCTTAGAAAATCCTCTTAAGGAAAAAAAATTTGTTGTCTTTTCAGACTTCTCAATTTTTTTTTTTTAGCTACCAATGGGGTGTCGTAAATCCATTTTTGTACTAGTACAACAACTCTTCTGATTCTTGAAAACATGCAGAGAATACAAAAATGCCCACAAATTTTCTCTTTCACTGTCAATTTATTATTGAGGTTATTTCCGGAATACTCTGTCCTTTTTCGTTCTTAACTTGCAAATTCCTGAAGCTGCTTTGGAAATCCTTCCGCAATAAATCTTCTAAAATTTTGAACACCTCTGCTTATAAAATGGGTTCTACTACAATGTTTCAGAAGTCTTAAGTTGCCTTTGTTTTTCATTGCTTGCAGCGTTTGAATGAGGGTTACCAAGCCTTATTGAGAATACAAATAAATTACTAGCTTGTATTTCTGTTTCTTTTATTCAGCTTTGATCTTTTTGACGATGTTAGCCTTTTGAAAGATACTGGTAGTTCTAAATATGAAACAAGCAGAAAATTGAAATGAAGGATCGCCCTTGTTTATTCCTCCGGTTTCACTTATGCTAGGAGTGCTTCATTAGTTAGAAATTCTGGTAAACTGTATTGGCAAATTCTCTGAGAAAGCACATAAGTGTAAAGCAGAGCTATACTTTATACGCTTAATCATCCCTCTTTTCTGTGGATGAAGCAAGAGATACTTGTAGAAATGTTTAACTGTGTATGCAAAGTGCTTCTGCCATTTTCCTCCCTCGCTCGTACAAACATTCATCAGGTATCTGCTGTGGTGAGTGAGCTCCAAGACACCGCTGTGCCTGTATATGGATAGTCATATTTGTACAGCCCCTGTTATGGGGGTACAATGTGATAGTGTCCTATTTCTCAAACAGCTGTAAAAGGTCCATCAAAAGCCATATTTGCGTGTATCACCATATTCAGACTTAAATATGATCTGTGAAAAATCAGAGAAGAGTTGATAAATTACAAAGTGATACACTTACAACTATTTTTACAACTGTGATTATTATTGGGAAAGAGAAATAATACATGCTTGTTTACCTCCTTTTCTTTTTTGGCTTTATGTAGTTAAACTTTTCCAAGGCTTGATTATCTTTCCTAAATCCAGATGCTATCATTGCCTTTTTTTGGAGTTGTAGAAGTTGTTAGAAAGCTGTGATATATCTTAATAATTACTTAGTTTTAGATACTGTTGCTACTAGTATCGAACCCTGTGAGTACAGGGCACCTTTCCGAGTTGGGATTGAAAGGCGGCTTGTCCATCCAGGTCAAGTTAGGTGCACATCATAGGAGAACGGAGGCAACATCTGCGTCTGATGGAAGTGCTGGAATTAGGGGCTGGTGCAGCCGATGGTATTTGGGCTGCCTGGTCTTACGCCCCACGGATGTGCCAACCACCCCAACATCCCTCCAGCTCGCAGCCAGGGTAAGGCATAGACGGGGTATCAGCGGTTCCGGAAGACTGAGCAAACTTACTGTCTATGTGAAGAATTTTACTCTGCTTTGAGCCAAAGGTTGATGGCATGCCTGATCTATTAGGCTAAGGTCAGGCAGTAGGCTGCCAACCACTTGGCCCCTGCTGTCTCGCTAGAGGCCAGAGGACCTCACAAGGCCCATGCCCTGCTACAACACCCGGAATGCACAGATGCTGGCTCGGGGGGACCACTGGATAGGTCTCCCCTGACCATATCGCTCGAACAGCCGACGGGGCTGACAAGCAAAGCCGTTCCCACCCAATAGACGGCAAGCCGTGTCATGTCCGGTTAATGGTTGGATAACCTGTTTCCCCAGACAAGTCAGAGCCAAGGTTGGTGACGGTCGTCAGGACCGCCACCATGCCCGTTTATTTGACAAATAGCCACTGGGCCAGAGGCTTGGGAGGGGGGACTGGGATGCTTTTTTGAAGGCCATTTGAGTCCCCCCTTTGCTGCCAAAGATCAAAAGGATTCTTCGACAGGGTGGAGGCAACTACTAGTCGCCACCATCACACCTGGAATGGCTGTGCCCTTAGTTCCCCTGGTAGGGGTATCCGGTGGGACCACGAGGAGGTGTTGCAGCCGATTCAAGCCTGGTTAGTAACTAAGAGAGTCATAGTTACTCCTGGTTTAAATTAACTTTTCTCATCTAGTAGAATTGTATTTGCCTCCTTATTATAAAACAATTCCACAATGTCACAAAATTGCTATCTCGCATCTGAAAATACATTGGCCTCTTTTATTGCTGAAGGAACAGAACTTTTTCCTCATGATAGCCACTGCTTCATGTGCTGGACCTTGGACTTCGGGACTTTTAAGTTTGTTTATATCAAACTTATACTTGTTACATGTGCAAGTGAGGGAATTTGCTGAGTTTCTGTATGAGCCTTACTTGAAGCTCTGGCCCTGTTTCCTGTAGGTACTAACACTTTCTGGCTGCAGGGCCTCCAGGACTGTTGTTGTTCCAAGCTCATGGCCTGGCAGTTCAAAACATTTTCCTGGGCTCTTAGTCCTCCCTTTTCTGAAGTACCTTCTCCATGCCTGGTATTATTAGTATTTTTTGGCTCATATTCCACTTCAGTATCAAATATGAGCAGTAGGATCCCAGTGACTCAGAAAGTTCAGTAGATGATTGCTGAGTTTGCACCAAGACCTTGGTTTTTGTGCAGTTCGTTGCCTGATACTGATTAAATGCCTGAGCTCATGGCCTTCCTTCCTGCCACTGCCAGGTAGATTAGACTCCTATGGCCATTGGCCCTAAAACTGTGCATGACCTGCGCACTCTCAGAATTCAGTGGAATCAAATCATTAAAGAAGCTTGCTTCCCACAGCGTTATCTTGCTAAGGTGTCAGGGTCATCCCTCTGAACTCTTATCCCTTCTTGTCTATTCTGAGATATTCAAAGCCTAAAGAAAGATACCATTGTATCTATCTGAGTCCACTGCACATGTCAACCCTTTTTCCTGCCTTGGGAGGGCTTTATGGCTTCAGCTCACCATGTGATAATATAACTGGGACTTCCTGCTTACCCAGATCAAAAGACCTGCATTAGGATCTAAAGCGGAGCTGAGCATTGTGGCTGGGCAAGCTGAATGACCCGATCCCTAGAGGCGCTGGGATTAGAACCAGCTCCTGAGGCACCCAGGTTTGTCTATGGTGAAAGCAGCTGTATTTGAGAGTATCAGGAGAAGACAGCGCAGCTAGTAGTGGAGGCTGAGGGTGGCTCAAGCAGACAATGACAGTAAAAAATATTTGAAGGAAATGATACTGTTTATATACACGACAATATAGACTTTAAGGAGAATATTTATAAGGCTTAGGGATGGCTTAAGCTTTGAGATTTAGGACTTGGGCAGTAGGCTCCTGATTTTCTAGGAGAAAGGTAGGCACTAAAAAAATGTGGGTGTTGGCAAAATAAGATAGCAACTGAAAGGAAACTTTTCAAGGTATTGGCACTTACTTGTGGTGTTGAGGCGCTGAAATCTCTTGGTGGGTTTAAACAGGTGTGGTTAGTTGAAAGGTCTGCACTCAGGCAGGAAGAAAGACAGGCTGCCTTTAGAAGTAAGGGTATTCCTTGGCTTTATAAAGTTTTTGAACTCAAATAGAATAAACTGTTTTATTTTAGTTGTTCATTTGAACAACTTCTTTCTCAGCCTTTTTCGAAGTGACATACCTAGCCCTCTAAAGCTTTTATTCAACAAGGTCTGTGAAGTATACATGGAGAAAAATTATATGATAATGAATTTATGAAAACAGTATTTCTGTTGTATGACTCCTGCAGTAATACCTATTAGGTAAGCCCAAGCCTCATGCTAAATTGTGTATTACTCTGATTTTAAAAGGTGTAACTCACAGAAACAGATCGTTTTGTGTATTTCAGACAAATGCAGAGTTCAAAAGAAATTCAGAAGGTCAAGACACAGTATTAAATAGATTTTTCCTGGTTCAACTATTTTGTAAAATGTGATAATATAACTTTTCTGGAAGGTTTAAACTGTTTTAATAAGGAGGCCATATTTTTTTGTACGAAATTACCTGAACATGTCTGGATGAATTGCAGAGGTCATATGGGTAATGACTAACGCTGGTATTTTGCTGGCAATGGAGTCACATGTCCTAGGAACTCATGTAATGAATCAGTGCAACAAACATCCCTTTATAAGATTTTCTTTCTGATGATCATCCATATGATACTATTATTTTGCCGGGAATGTCTATACATGGGCAGAGTTAGATCTTTGGTATAAAGAAAGCAAAAGCAATTTAATCTTTTCTGCCCAGTGAGGATATATTTTTTTAAATTCATATGAACTTGATATTTGATTAATACAAAGAACAAGCACATGAAGAAAATACCTCTAAGAGATGAAGCAGCCTGATTCTGCAGCCTTCTAACAGTGTATGTCTCCATGTTTTCTGCCCACATCTCACTTCACTCAATTTAGTGCTCTTCCGTGTTTCATCATAACAAGTGCCCCCTGAGGCAAATGAGCTCCATGTCTTATTAGTGGTTTGCAGTAACTCACCAGAAAGGCATGCTTGAATTGATAGGAGCACCTCTCTTAACAGACTCCATTAGGAATCCACAGAAAAGAGTTGGGCATACTTCAGACATTTGGAAATGCAGTGTGCAACCACCAAATCTCAGATACAGCAGTCTCTGGACATTAGAAGATAGCAGCGCTCTGGCCACAACCCCCCACATTTCTTAAGAGAGCTAAAAGGACATGGTATAGAAAAAATAGAGGTGGCATCATGCCAATCTAGGCAATGGTAAGCCCCATAGTGGCTTTACTGATTCTCTGAGTCACTGTGTTGAAACCGCAACCTGGCTTGGTACAATTTAGCATGAAAACTTTGAAAAAATTATGTTCTCTAGAGACATAAGATGGATATTCTAAATTATACAACAGGATGAACCACAGACTTAAAATTATGAGGCTGGAAATGACCTCAAGAGGTCATCTTATGCATTCTGAAGCTCCAAGAAGGGATCAGCCATACCTAGGAAATGAAAAAGTATTTCAGTATCTTTATTGTTTGTAAGATCTTCCTAATACATAACATAAACTCTCTTGCTGCTGTTTAAGCCCATTACCTCCTATCCACTACAGATAAGACAATGTAGTCCCTACCTTTTTACGGGTAGCTTTTATGTAGATGATTATTTTCATGTCTTCACTTGGCCTTTTCTTCTGTAGACTGACTAACCTCAATTCTTTCAGTATTTATTTCTTGTTTTTCCAGACGTCTGACCATTTTCCATGCTCTTCTCTGGACTCCCTCCACTTGGTCTACCTTCTCCCTGAACTGTTTTGCTGGCAAAAGGATACAACGCTGCTGGTCACTCTGCTAGCCCAAAATATAATGGGAGGCTTCCTTAATATATCTTACAAGCAAAATTGTTTATCTCTATAATATGCAGTTTGTTTTTTTGTAGCAGTGTAATATTACTTACTCATGTATAGCTTGTGACTGACTACTATCCCTATTATCCCTTTTTGACAGAATGGCTGCCTAATTGGTCATTGCCAATCCTGCATAGAACTGTACACTTGTAAACACAAGTGCAGTGCACCCTTGTTTCTCCTACAGACCATGTCTCTTATTTGTCAAGAGCATTCTGAATTTAACATATCATCCAATGTGTTTAATGCTTGTCTAGGCTTATAGTTGTCTATAAGCTTGAAGGACCATTCCTTTATCCAAGTCACTAATGAAAATGTACCTAGTCCAGAACAGACCCAGCTAGAATCTCACTGATTAGATTTTTTTTGAGTTTGACAATGAATGATTATAATCTAATCTAAAAGACTGTTTTCCCCAGCTAGTTTTGTGGTCACCCTAAAGTAATTTCACTTTGTTTCTTAATTTACTAATGAAAATGTTGTAAGTCAGTCAATAGCATTACTAATATTAAGACATATTACATGACCCGCTTCTTCTCTATTTGTGAGACCTGTTGTCATGTTGCAAAAACTATATTGCTTTATATTCTTGGCATGTTGTCTATCACCTTTTTAACTTATCTTTGAGCTGTTATGAACAATTTCTTGTGTTATTTATTCCAGTATTTTTCCAGGATTGGTCTCTTCTTCATTTCTTGACTTTTTAAAGATGAGCATTGTGTTCACCTCTCCACAGTTTTATGAAAGATGCATGAGATTCCAGGAGTTTTCAGAGAGGAAACTAACAGCTCTGTACTCCCTTCAGGCTGTTCTCAAGGTGTCCTCCATGCAATTCCTCAGGCCCAGCCTTCATTACTGGTAGGATTTATTTCACCTAATTTTAACCATCTATGTAACAGCCATCTATATCTGCCCCATCGCAGTCAGGGGAGACTCAGTACAGTACATGACCAATAAAAGAGCTATTCTGGAGACCTGCTATAGGTGCATACTTCAGGATGAGGTGAATTGCAGTCCTACCAAATTATTCTCAGACCTGTTCTTTCCCTATTTTAGTTGAATTTCTTCTTCCTGATTTTAGTTATGTTAGCTGTGTGATCACAGATCACCCTTTTAGTGAAGAGTAAAGCAAAATGTACCTTAGCTTTCTGCATGTGATCTGTCACTAGGTTTTTCTTTTCTTTATAGATTGTTTTCTTGCTATCCTTTATGTCCATTGCTTTTTGCAGTTAAATTTGTACTTTATCCTTTCTGATTTTGTTTCAGCATCTTTTGGTATTCTTTCATACTTGCCCTTAGCAATTTGACCCAGTTTCCACTTTCTGTACGTTTTCTTCTTTTGTTTCAGGTCATTGAAGACCTTGTTACTTAGCCAAGTTGGTCTCTGACCATACTTCCTATCCTCCTACTGTGTGGGATTGTTTGTGCTTGTACCCTAAACATCATTTCTTTAAGAAACTGCCAACTCTACTAAATTCCTTCTGCCTTAGCCACGTTTCCCATGAGAACTTACCTACCAGTTCCCAGGGTTTATTGGATTCTGCTTGTACAGAGTCCATTGGGTTTGCTTTGCAAAGCAACCCCCCTCTTGTACCTCATCTAAAATCAATATACATTATCACATCACAGTCACTCTCACCCAGATTACCTTTATCCTCATATTCCCAACCATCCTCCCTCTCGGTTGCTTAACAGGCAGCCTCTTGGCAGGCTGCTGTTGAAGCACTTGGCAGGCTCTGAGAGCTGCTGTAGACCATACGCAGGTAGTGGTTAAATGCTACTCTTTATACCCAGAGACAGACACAGAACACTGCTCTGTAATGTGCAACTGGAGATGCTCACCTAAATGTTCATAGGGAAACACTTACATCTTTAGCTGGGCACTTAATCAAAGTGAAGACAGAAATAAATCCTACGTATGCAGAGTGTTTCAGATGCTCCTCTGGGAAGGCATCTGTGTGGTTGCAGAAACACTTTGCCCAGCCTTGAAGTCCAGGTAAGGAGAAGACAAAGCCTCTCCCCGCTTCCTCTGCAAACCCAGGCATAAAATGAAATGTTTCTTTGGCCTGCTTTTTCTTTCTCTGGATCTTTATTTTCTGCTTACCACCATTCAGAGAAGTGGGAAATCTTCACTGAGGTTGTTTGACTGGTGAGTAAAATTGGATTCTCAGTGGCTTTTCGTGTTATCATGACTTCCATAGTGTAGTCAAATCTTAACAAAGGGAGATTTCTCTGTCACAGGGTTGCTTTTTTTCATTTATATATTTAGAAATTGCCATTGAATCTCTCAAGAAATAAGCTGGAACAGTAATAATATTTAGTTTTGGAACTCACATCATGAGGAAGTGAATTTGCAGAGTATTTATTTTTGGAATTTTATTTTTCATTCCTTTAGCACGCCTAATTAAGAACATAGATATTTAACTTACAGCTAAAAGTTGATGCTCTAATGACTCTGGTATCTGAAATGAGGAGACAGAAGCTTTCATTCATTTCTGGCACTGCATAAGGGTACATTTTTATAGGTAAACCTGATAGGCATCTTGGTTCTCATTTCAAAACCGTTTGCAACTGCATAGGATTTTGTCAAATTTCAAGTGTTTAAGCAGAAATTTTCCATGCTAGATACCTGCCTCAGGATATTTTCTTAGAAAAACTTTTGGCAAAAATAGTTTATATGCTTTTACACAGAGTGCTTTGGAAACTGTGCTCCCTTTCCTTATGCTGAACAGTTCTGGTGACCTTTCCTCTGAGAAGCTCAGGTGCTTTGCAGGCTTTGGAAAAAGCATTTGAAAATGAGATCAAGGGGTTTCCTCCTGCATATTCTCAATGAAATCTCTGTGGGACTGAAGTGGCCTGGAGAAGGAAACCACCCATTTTAAATAAGGAGGGAGGCATGAGCCAGACTTTTTCGGGAAGTTGTTAGGGATCACTGGCAAAATGGATTCAAATAATGAAACTGACTGGAAGCAACTGACCTGATGAGTAATGTGAAAATCGATGTGGCAGGGAAAGGAAGGAAAATGTCAGCACAGTTTGGAAGATACTAACATCACTAGCAGACCCAGAGTGCAGAGCTTGGGCTTAACTCAGTACAGAGCTCAGAAGTGAGAAGCAGTGGGGCTGTGTGGGAGGTTTTAAGAGGAAGGAGAGTCAGGTCTGATGAGCTGGGCTCAGAAGTGTAATTAATGCAGGGGGCTCTGAGACTGAATGAGGAACCAAAGGGAGGAGTTTGGGAGTGGGAGCTGTTGAAGACCTGGCTCATGCCTGGGGAATACCAAACACCAGGATCAGGGTGAGATCTGATGGGCATCTGGGAAGCTGGAAAACAGGATTTGCTGGGCAAACTGCCTGGGAATGGAATGAGCATGGCTTTTGGAGGTGAGATGAGGATTTGCTGGAGGTTGGGGTAAAAGCCTGAGGAGTGGAAGCAGGCACGAGGAAAGAGGGGGGGTCACAGCTGGGAGGGGGCAAAGGGGAAGCATGATGCCACCTGAAGGCATTTTGGGGGAGCTCTTAAGCATTTGTTTTTTAAAGAAACAGGTTATTAAGCACTCAGTTTCACACATTCAGTTTACCGGAAGGACATGTTCTTGAGAATCTCTAGGGTTGTGCAGTAGGATCCCCTCTATCTGCACCAGAATAGGGAAGAGGGAAGGTGCACAATGAATCAGATGAATAGTTTTAGGATGAGAGTTTGAGTTCTTTCTCGGCCACAATATTCCCACATGGTGTGGGGCACCCACCTTCTCCAAGGTTCTCATTGACTGTGCATTCTCTATTTTCTGGGTACCTGAGCAGGCTCTGGAATCAGACTTGCAGAACTTTTGAGCATTCATATCTGTAACTGAATCAAATCTATTTTGAATTTACAGAGTATACCATAATGTTAAGTAGTCTGAAATATCATATCTTAGGCATCTCAATCCTGAAACCAAAAGTCAATAGATATTTCATCTTACGCTCTCTGTGCTTCAGCTCATACATAACTTTAATGCTACTGTTTCCTAACTTTTGAATACTTGATATTGCATGTGCCATAAGTGTATAATGTAAAAGCATGTTTCATAAAAATGAAGACTAAAATGTAATCCTTCTGCTGAACAGTTTGTCCTGGGACACAGAGGAGACCAATAAGGAGAGGAAAAATAGACCTAGGTTGGTATAGAAAGAGGGAGGAATGCATACATTTTTGTCAATAAGTATCAGGCTATTTCAGGAGAAGTTTATTTCTGTAAAAGAGCAGGCACAAAAATCACTAGTGTAAGGATGAGGCAGAAGGAGTCTTGGGAGGAATAAAAAAATAAAAACTTAGAGGGAATGAGAGTAGAGTTTTGGATGACATAGTGTTGAGCCCTGAAGCAAAGGTGAAAAGCTAGGCTAGAATGAGATAGAAGAAGCTGGAGAAGATGGGAGCAAAAAGGAAAATAATTTTAGTGAGGGTACTTTATACACACTGGAGTATAAAAATAGGGAGGGAGATCATGACTGTCATGAACTATGTCAGAGATTTTACTGGTGGAGAGAGCACAAGAAGGATATAACTAGGTGAACAGCAGTCTGGAGGCTGTGTACCAAGCAACAGGGACTGTTAAATAAAGTTCTGAGTGTTCTATTCAGTGCGTAATGGCAGGAATGAATGAATCCAATTTACACAGTGAGGTGAAAAGAAGGAAGGGAGAGAGAGGATCTATAACTGAGGCAATGTGGATAGACCTGAATGGCAAGCAAGACATCACTATTGTCAACAGTAACTGAGAAAAGAGGAATTTGGGAGGGGAATGTAAGACACACAAGAAGCCAGAGCCCTATTTATCAATGTAAGAAGAAAAGCAGAGGGATTTTAAGAGGGCTAGTTTCCCATAAAATAAGCCTGAGGTGAGGTTGTTCATTGCCACAGTAGTAAGTGTGCATCATGTTCTAAGCTCTTCTACCCTCTTTTCTTCCTTTCTTCCTCCTTTTCAGGTTTCCTGGGCTCATCTAGATTCCCTAAAAGAAAGAGTGGTGGAGGCTTGCTCTCCCATGACTGGTTCTGCAGTGGTTTAAATGGCAGTTGACACGAGTGGGATTTTGAATTTAGAGTTTAGATAAGAAGGCCCTGCATCCCATTACCTGTAGATTAAGAGCTAGATTTTTGTCTATGGGCACAATCAAGAAGGAAGTAAGTGGCCAAAGATCAGCTTGGCTTTCCAACCAGGGGGTTGTTTTGCATCAGTCAATGAAAATCTGAGCTTTCTAAATGTACTTTCTTTGCTATAGTGCACATTTACCCATTCACCACTGCAGGACTGTACTAATGCCAGGTATTCTGGGACTCTAGAAGGAATAATTGCATGAGACCTGCACCTGTTAGTATGCTCCTACCTAAAGGAAATTCCCCAGTGATGAGGCTAAACCAGCCTTAGAGCTAGGAAAAATAGAGGATTCTCTGCCCAGCCTTGTTTTCACTCCCATCCACAAAGCAGTCTGCATGCTACAGCCTCTGGTTCCTGTGGCTCACGTGTCCCGGACAAGCAGGGCTTGTGAGCTTTTCTCTTTGTTGACAGTTTTTTAATTCTCACTTCAAATCTCTGAGGTTTTCTTATCAATGCACACTTGGAAAGTGAATTGCCTCCTCTCCCATCCCTTTATCTCCCCTTTCCCTGACTATAGCATGCATTAACTCCTCTCCTCCCCCTTTGAATCCCAACTGGCTCAAACACTTAGGTGCATAAGGTAACTAAAGCAAAGAGGATTTTGTTCTCATATATCTGTCAGGGCCCTGAGGGCACTAATAGGCCTTAATGGCCCTGACCAGCCCCACCTGGGGCCTCCCTCACACCCTTCTTCCCCCGCCACCCCCAATAGACCAGGAGCCTCATTTAAGCTCAACCTGGGGCCTTCAGTCCCTGCCTGAGCTATGGTGTAGGATGGCTGGTCTCCAGCTCAGATATAAATATGCCTGTACCTGGCCATGGGACCCACTGCTCTGGCTCCCAACCTGTGGACTGAACTCTTGGCTTGACCTTGGCTCTGCTCCACCACCATAATCTTGCCTGATGATCTGGACTGTTGTTTGAACCTGGCTACTGCACTCAGGCCTGCCCTTCTTCCCTTGCTGGGAGCAGTGGGATGGAGCCCTGCCTGGTGAGGGCCATAGTATTGCCCTCAGCTCATGGCTCCCTGGCCCTTTGGGAGCAGCTGGCCCTCACTGCTTCTGCATGCTATCCAGTGGAAGTGGTCACACTTACAAAACCAAAAACTTGGGACTGTTATGGCTGCAGCTACAGGGAGGAAAACATGCCTCAGCATTGGAAGAGACCAGTCAGATTCCACAGTAATGGATGGGGTCTAGAGTGTGATCAGACTGCATTCAGTCTCATTACTTTTAAAAAGTCTGTGGTAATTAATTGGATTGTTTTGCATATATCCTTTATATGCAAGATCATCTCAGTATGTACTCTTTTTCTTGAATTTATTTTTCTCCATCTTTACTTGAGTGAATTATATGTAGTATCTTTTCTGCTCCCAGTTTCAGCCTCCCTTTCCCACAGCATTGCTTGAGCAGGTTACATGAAGGGGTCCTGTTCCCATCACCCTGGCTCCTTTGCTCTTCCTTAGGTTACAGCTCCCTGCCTCTCCTGGAGTTCTTCCATCAGGCTCCATCCTGCCTTTTTCTGTGTCCTTTTTCTTCTCCTTGCTTTGGTTCTTTTCATCCTCAAATTGGCTCTTCCTTTCTCTCGCCCTTTTGCATGCTGGTTGGTAATAGTTCTAGCACACTGGCAGCCTGGCTAGTGTCATTTTTTTTCTGCTGGCATCCCAGAAAAGGATTTTAAAGAGTGGTTTTTTAATTATTTTTTTTAACGTGAAAAATGCAAAAGCTCTGTAGATGTTTTAAAAGCTTTTTTTCTGAAGGAGAGAAGCACCACAGGAGCAAGTATGAGCTATTTGGAAATTTAGTAGTGGGGGGTAGTGGTAGGACTGATCAGAAGGGAAAGTTGAGCTTTTAATACTGCCTGAAGTGACAGATAAAGAAAAGCCTTGGAAGGCAAGACTGGCAGCTAACACRGGCTGCAATGGAGAAGGTACAGTAGCCAGAGGACAGGTATAAAGAAGTGATGCAATGAGGATGACGAGCAGTTTCATGATAGCAGCAAGGAAGGTAACTTTGCAACTGCTGAAGCCTGAAAGAAACCTAATGCAGTAATGGAGGTCTGAGGTGACCACAGTCTGGATAAGAGGTGTAGCTGAGCGACTGTGTTGGAAATTGTGGCTTGTGCCTGCCTCACTGCTGTGAAGCGTGTCCTTCTGTAAGGAAACCCCTGTCAGTCTCTTTCTCAGCATCCCCTGGTCTAAGCCGTATGTTGTCCCCTCACTGAGCTTGTACTCATTTTTGTGTAAAAACTTTCAGCCCCCCCCCCCTTCTTCTGCAAATGAGATACTGTCAGAACCTGGCTCTTGTCAAGAAAACGACAGAGATCGGATTGTCCTTCTTGCAAGGAGCCCTTGGCTGTCTGCAGCCTGCTGGATGTTCCTAATCTGCTAATGATTTTCCATGTTGTGGAGCAGAGCAGCCTGTCTGCTCAGACTCTCGCTCCCTCCTGTTCACAGTGAGCAGTGCTGGAACAGGTGGAGCTGTTGGTTTGGGTGAACAGCCTCTTTTAAAGGGGGGATTCACCCTCTTAGGACACCATAATCAGATTTTCTTCCTGCAAAGCTTATTTCTCCTGCTGCTTTTTTATTCTGGTGGTTCATGTGGGACTGCTACGTGTCATSCCCTCCTCATATGCTGTGTACTCATGTACATACAGGTATGTGTGTATTTGCAGTTGTCTTTTTGAAGGTATTCACAGAACTTAAGTAGAGAATGTGACCCAATCACTGAGAATGTTATCTATTTTCAGAAGTTTTCTCTGCCTTCCACTGAGCTACCCTACTGGTATGTTTTCTGCCTCAGGCGTCAAGTGTATCAGAAACACACACAAGTGTTGTTACCATTTCATTCTCTTAATCCGGAAAGTCCTACTTATCATGTGGCTGAGTGCCAGGGATCACCCATATGCTCAGCTGTGACCAAGGTCTGTCTTTACCAAAAATTAGCTGGAGGCACACCTCTGTTTGTAAGTTTATCACCAGGAGACTTTAAATCCTTATCAACCTATTTAGTTAGTTTACTTGGAGCAAATAGTATGCCAGTGTAACTGATATTAATGTGATTTTGAACTACACATATGTGTGTGTATGCACACACATATATATATGTGTGTGTGTATATACACGCGTATGAGTGTGTATGTGTGTTTTTGTACTTGGTAATAGGTGCCATGCATACAGATGTAACATTATGCAACATTTCCAATTATAAGTCTTTTAATTGTTTATAAAAGTAACAAAATATTGTTGTTCAGACTGATTTTTTTTTTTTTTAATACTGGTAAACTGCAGATTTTTTCAGTTAGAATGCTTCAGCATTTTCAAGGGAAGGATTAGGGAATATGGTATTATGCATTATTGTTTTAATAGTTCAAGGACAGAATGGGGTATTAGTGATACTTATTACAGGCAACACTAACTAGTCCGTCAGTGCCAGTACATAGTATCTAGGAATAAATCTGCATGGTAGGAGGAAGAATTTCAGTTTGTGTGAGATGTGCTAGATCATATACTCATATGATTTTAACATTAAAATATCCACTAAGATAAGCAGAGTTGAAGATATTAAGCAGTGGCTACGTATGGTGATCTATAATGATGTGATCTGAAGAATAAGCAAAACCCACCAGTGCAGTGTAAGTCTGTATCTAGATTCTGTTTCTCATTTAAAAAAAAAAAAAAAAAAAGTCACTACTACAACAAAGCAGACTAATGCCCTACATTCAGTTTCGGTATATTGTCCCCTCCTTTGGGATATGTTGGTGCCAAAGAAGCATTCAGAACTCTGGCTCCTTGTTGTTATTTTTCACTAGAAGACTTTTTTTTTTGAGCCCTGTGGTGCTACCTTTCTGTCCTGCCTGTGGGGGCCCATTCCACTACCCTTTAGATACAGCTGAACTACACTATTTGTTGAGGAGTTGTGTTAATCAATTTGCCACATCTTGTGTGAGGAATGCCTTGTAGTTATCCAGTCACCTTAAATCACACTTAACTCAAGGCAGGCTGAGGTACAATTCGAATAAAAGTATTTATTCATTGCATCTAAAATAGACTACATAGTTACAAATATCTGTTAAAAAAAAAACAACACAAAAATACCCCCCCAAACGTGCCCCCCCCCCAAGAAATAGATGAAAAAGTTTATTTGATCTACTAAGACCGTATATATATCACTAAGGGTTTTTTTTTCTTTCATTTCCTGATTATTTGTTCCCCTTCCGACAAGGTGGCTCTCAATTTCCTTTCTTGCCTATGCTTCAGGTTGCCTTTAAGTGATTCTTGTCATTGGGTCCTTCCATTATACAGAACTTATTGTTGGGAATTCCCATCAGAAAACACCCTCAGAAGCATCCTCAGGACTCCACCTTCAGGTAGCTTCTCCAAATCATCAGTCTGACCCAGTTCACTCCTTGGTGAAGGATGTTAGCTCTTACAGCAAGTATGCACTCTGAAGTCTTCTAAGGGATTCAGAGAAATTTAATCTTTCACCTTGGAGTTTGTTCTATTCCGCCCTTCCCAGCAGACAGTCTGGCCATTCTCCTGAGTTAAAATAAGGATTCTTTTGCTTCCACAAATATGCAAATGTCTCTTTGTTAGGAGAGGAGTTGTCTCCTATATTTGACTGCTTTATAAACAGCTTCTTTACCTCCAGGAGGCAAATCTTTTCTGTTTCCTTCTGGTGTCTCATTGACACGTTTCAGCATGAAATGTCTTACAGTGGACCCTATATTCTATAAAAATCATTTCATTAACAAATATACATGATACAAATATCTAAATAGGATAAATGAATCTAGCTCATTTTCTGGTTCCTGACAGAGACAGCTATGATAGCAATAACCACCCTGAGGTGACTGTTTCAGGGTAAGTAAGTGATGCTTAACCTCTTTCTCCGAAGTATGCTCTAACAAGAAATCCCTGTACAGGATCATTTAATGTCATATGCATTTTAATTGCCACAAGGTGTGAAACTGTGCCTTTGAATACTTCTGGAAAAGAATAAAGGTATCAGTTGATCTCAGACCCAGTGAAATCAACAGTTTCAGACTGACTTCAGCTGGCTTTGAAAAATGCCCTTGATGCATAAGAAGTCAATAGTGAAGGGAGAACTTGACATGCAGTGGAAAAAATGTTAAACAGAAGGGTCAAAGATCAACCCAAATTTTTTCTTGTAGCCTTTATAATGGCCTTATGCAGCCAAGCAGATGCAAAAGTATTGACTGGATAAAGGAGAGTGTGTGTAAAAGCACCGCATTCATTTGAATGAATACTGAAAGAGTTTAATGTAAACACAAGTAGATAGTTAATATGTAATTGTGGAGTTGTACATGTCTGTGTTTACAAGTCAGAAATAGTGAACAGTCATCCCTCTTCGTTTCTAAGGTAGTACCTATGCTGAGAGAGAATTGATTCTTAGTAATGCTGCTAACTATATGAGTTTGAATGAAGACGTCCTGGCAAGAACGTGTGGTGTTTAAAAAAAAAAAAAACCACCCCTCAGCCCCGAAAGAAAGCAGCTGTGTTGTACAAGTTCATTTTCAGTGGTATAGCTAGTTATGTCTATACTGCTGCCTCATAACACACATGACATCTGTCTCCATAATTTCAGCTTAGGTTTATGTATATCCACACTGCCGGGAGGACCCCAAATGACTTCCTGGTCCTGTTGTGTCTTTGTGAAAATAAAACCAGCAAAGGCGAAGTCACATCCCTGAGAAATCCAGATGATAAAGTTTTTGTTACCAAGGAAGTTCAGGGTGAAAAAACTTACACAAAAAGCAAAACAATGTTGCTTGACTTTTTTGGCAGTGCGGATCTTGTGGGACAAAAATAGAATGTTATGTTCAGAAGCGATTAGATATTTCACTTAATTTTGCTACTTCAGAAAGAATGTGATGAGAAGCTTGCTGATGGAGAGCTTCCTAGTGGGTGCATACAGTAAGATTGCACAGAAGAATTGAGAGCTGTACCTCTAGGCAGCACTAGGGGACAGAACAAGGGAATGCAGAGGAGGGAATATGTTCAGAGTAGCGGCTCTAATCTTTTATCTATGAACACGGGATGTCTCCATTGGCATCATCTCCCCTGCTGCTTCTATATGCTTTCTGCCACAGTGCACCTTTTTTGAACATTTCCTGCAGCCCTGTGTGCTGCAGCAGGAACAGTGGCAGATATGTGCTCCACAGATAGAGAGTAGGAAAATGAATCTGTTGCTTAGTAGGTAGGATTCTCAACAGGAACGTGAAACAGTTTCTGCTGCAGAGAATATTGATTTAGTTTTATGAAGTGGAAAGCTTCAGTGGGAGAGATAAGAATCACATCCTGAATCCATCATAGGCTTGTAAATAGGGCTCTTCCAAATTAAAGAAAACATGTTTGTACTGCCTGATTCCAAACAAGTAAGGCTTTGGGTTTTTTTAAACAGATCTCTATAATCCTAAGTGAGGTTATTATTGTCACACAGGGCAAAGGGGTAGAAGAGTTTACTTGGCAGGACCACCAACTTTAAATGAGGAGGAGGGAGGAGTATTTACTGATGCACAGTTCTTTGTCCTGAGAAAGGAGGAACTTCTGTTCTTGTAATCATTTAAAATGGTCATATTATTTGTTTTGTTTTGTTTAATAGTATAATTACAGTGAGTCTTTTTCACAGTAGAATGTTTCAGTCTTACCAAAGGTTGTATTTCTTAGGGCTTGAAAGGTCTTTCTGCTATCTTAAATTCTGTAGATAATACCATGTCATTTCTGTTGTATCAGTCATACAAAATCTAACCTGTATTATGTTTTCTTGTTGACAGAAAGGCAGATTCCCAGTTTAGAGACCACATCATCCTCCTTCCTGTGAAAATAATATGAACCAGAAGGTGTTAATTTTCCTCCTCCCAAACTTTCTTTTTGGGATATTTCTTTTTGGGTTAGTCTTTAAGAGACAAAGAAACCTATCGGGTAAGTAAAGAATTTACTAGCAGAAAGACTTAAAGGCTTTGAGAACCAGGCCCATCCTTCCGAAATGTGTTGGAAAGTAACTATATAGCCCAAGTGATTAAAAATACTGCTAAGAAAATATTGAAGGCTCTGTCACTGTGATAGCTCTCTTAGCAATGTATGGGAAGAAGAACGCTACAAAAAACATTTGACATTAGACATGTTTGATCATCAGTTTTGGTATGTCGGTAGATAGATTGAAGGTTATGGTTGTCACAGTGAAGAAAAGAATTATGAGTTTCTTTCACACTAATTGTTTAAATTTCTTTGCTGGTCACAGGTTCTTTTCCTGATCCCATTGAAGATTGGCTGGCGATTCAAAATGATCGCAAAAACACACTGGCTTCTGTCTGTCTGGAGAAAAACCTTCTTAAATCAAGAAGCAAATTGGATTTTCATGTTGCAAACCAACTCTTTGTGGAGCACAAACATAAACTAATCTACTGTGAGGTTCCCAAGGTAGGCTGCTCCAACTGGAAGAGAACTATTTTTCTTCTCCAAGCGGACTTGAACATGAAAGCTGCTGAAATTGAGCATGACCACATCCACAAAACCTCGCTGCTCAAGAAGCTGACATCTTACCCTCCTGCCAAACAAGAGGAATTTCTGAATAACTACACTAAAGTGATGTTAACCAGACATCCCTGGGAACGGCTGGTTTCAGCTTACAGAGACAAACTTCTGCACTCTGAGCCGTACTATAGCACCACTGTCGCAAATGAGATTAGGGCCATGTTCAGAAAAAACAAAAATTCTTCTGAAAAAGTGAGTTTCCAAGAGTTTGTCAACTTTATTATAGCAAAACAACCAAATGCTCTAGACATACACTGGAAACCAATGTTTCTGCTCTGTGATCCTTGCAATATTCACTATGATGTTCTGGGCAAGTATGAAACTCTAGGATTAGATTCTGAGCATGTTCTGAAGATCATTGGAGCACCAGACAGCCTGCACTACCCCAGCTTGAAGAGGTATAGCTCGGAGAAACGAACTACTGGTGATATCACCTTGGAGTATTTCAGACAATTGAGCTCAGAACAAATTGAGAAGATCAAAAAATTGTATCAAATGGATTTTTTCTTGTTCAACTATACTATGAAATATGAGGATTATTTTTCCCTGGAAGGTTAATTTAGTTTAAACAAGAGAACCATTTTCATTTGTGCAAAATGGGCTGAACTTATCCCCACAGGTGCTCTATAGATGGGTTGATGACTGCTGCTGAGATTCTACTGGTGTTATGAAACATGACTTTTATTCATCCTAGGCACCCTTATAACAAATCTCTGCAACGGTCTGTTGTACAGTGCTTCATCTATATGATAGGATTTTGTTTCTGTTGATCATTAATGGGATATGTTTATTTCATGAAGATTGTTTATAAATGATAGATTTTGGTCTGTTGATAAGAGGTGGAGAAAGGACAAAGAATGTTATGCTTTTCACAATGGATATTTTATAACATCTTTTTTATATGAGTGATTTTAATTTTTGATTAGAAAAAGACATACAAAACAATAAATAATCTGCTTTAGAGTCAAACCACCCTTTGTCTGTAAGAGCCTCAATCATGAATCCTATAGGAAAACAGCAAATAACTTCAGATGTTTGAAGGAACATTACACAGAACTTAAATCCTCATTATATTCCTCTTTGGTAGTGCTCTTATCACAGCTGACCAACCTCTTCCTTGAGGAAATATAGTTGGCAGTGATCCAACCAGGCTTTCCCCTTTTGTCTCTTCAAAATCTTCTGATGAGCATGTCTTGTTCATGGTACCTTTGCAAACTGTCTTCATTACCTTTGTCAGCATTATGGTCAGATCTAAGAGGGAAACTCTGAAAAATGTCTGTCTTAGAGAAGTAGTTAGAGGTACCTAGACTGTACAATTGGGGTGAGGCAGGATCTGAAATCTTAGTGAAAACGAGACTCTTCTATCTGCTCTCCAGAAGCTCTTGTCAGTCAATCTACTGACTGGCCAGGCATCAGAAGGATGAAAGTGCTTGGGCTTTCCCTGTTTATGCGTGCTGGAAACCAGGAGGACTGGGGACTTAACTGAGTGTGGTGCTTCAGTGGAGGTGTGTAACCTAAGGTAATACATTTGTTCTACCTCTTGCTTTCTCACCTCTCGGGAGGTTATGTGTGCAAATTAATTGCAGAATTATGGTGAGGGGAGCAATGAAGCACTTGGATAATAGTTTGAGTGGTTTCCCCCATTTTTTTTTTTTTTAATTTTCTTAGGGTAGCTCTGGTTTTACATCATTGGGGGTCTATAATTGCTCCTTTGTTAAGTATGAGATTTGTCCAGTTTGGGGGGGAAATTTATGGCCTAGTCACACTGAAAATTAATTTGTGACCATGTTAACTGTAGCAGGTTTTAGAAACTATCTACTAATATTAGCATCATCTTTTGGGTGTTTCAGTCTCTCAGAAGCTAACTTGAAAATGTCTCAAATCCCACACTCTCAAATGCAGCTAGTTCCTATCAGCTTTGTCTGCAAATGTACCAAGGCTGGCAGGTTAGTCTTTGATGCAAAGCTGGCTATCATCTTCTCAGTTGCATGAAAAGGACAAGGACAAAATAATTTAGTTACACTGCAGCTACCTAGCTGCACAGCCATTCCTGCCAGCAGCATGGCCAGGGAAGATGGGAAAGGGGACTGGGGGAAAATGGATGGGAGGGGATTTGAGTCATGAGTGTTGGGGGGAGAGTTTCCGGGTAGGGAGGGAATTGAGGGTGGGATGCAGGGGTGGTCAACCTGAGAGGGAAGATGAAGTGATACATTGGTCATCAGCTGGAGACAGAACAGCTGAGACTCTGGGGGCAGGCAGAGGCAGAGGAAGCAGCTCTGTGCATCGCTCCTCAACGGCAGACGGTACACCAAGCCAGGATTGCCTTTCAGGACATCTGGCAGCTTTTGCATGGCTGACCATTCCACTAACAGTGCAGCTTTGGGACAGGAAGAGATCCAAAGTGAGAAGACCAAGCAAGCACACCGAAACAAATTTTTTAAAAATAGCTCATGATTTTCTGCAGAGGGATTCATAGTTCTGGATCCTGCCCTTGCCACCACCATGGTTGGTGTCTCCACAGTCCCGCTATCCCCCAACAGAGGATTGCTCATGTCTCCCTGGCACCCCTGAAGTTCACATGGATTTTTCACTTTTTAATTGTGCTGAGGCAAAGGAAACTGAAAATGACTTCTGTCAAAATTCAGATATTGCAGTGAGGCAGTAGAAAAGTTATGGCTAATTCATTCATCGCAAACACAGGTCAGTAACAGAAGGCTATTTTTTTTGATGCAGAAAAATCTTTAACTTTTCATGACAGAATTCCAGGTTTTGGTGTTTACCTATAGGAAATTGTCAGCAGCGCATTTCCCTGAACCGCTGGCAGCTGCACTGCTATTTAGTTGGTGCAGTTCTCCAAAAAAAACCCCCCAAAAATCCCACTTTGCAGAAGACGTGTGTGCGTGTACATACATATAACAACAGACATTTTAGAGAGCAATATCATACAAGAACAGTTATTAAGGTTATGGTTATCAAGATAACACTAACAAAATGAGAATATTAAGTTGTTATCTGTTGGGAAACAGGAAAAAAAAATCCATCACCTTGTAAAGGACCTTGTAACATTCTCCTACAGGCATCCTCTCATGCTCAGACCAAGTTACCACATCCCTGTCTCTGTGGGCTTGAGAGTACCCCACAGCCACAAATTGTAGGCATAATATCTACAAATTAAAATAGCTAAATCGGAGTCCTGAGCTATGGTTGTATATCTGACACGTATGTTTCTTCTTTCACCATCACAACATCCTTTTCTGCGTTTGGAAGTTTTTTGCAGATTACTATTTGAGAACCATTTCTGAATGATGTAAAGCTGCCAATTTCTGTGCTTAACAACCAGCTGCTAAAGTAATGGTAAATGTTCTAGAATTTAACCTTGTCGTAATAAAAGCAGTTTTGTTTACCTGTGATGTTCCAAGCTAAGAATATAAGCAAGGCAGGGAGCATAGAAAAGGCAATAAATTTTAATAGTCTAGAGAACATCAATTGGAAAAACTGACATATTTTGGGGAAGACAACCCTTTTTAGGGAGTTTTGCAGGGACCTGAAGGAGGTTTATGCATCCAGAGGTAGGTTTGCTGTTTCCCATTTATGTTGGTTAGTCTAATAAAATATATTCCTCTCTTTAAAGACCGCCTATTCTTTGTGATAGCAGTATCACTATAGCAGCTCACTAATGGTGGCTTTACTACTCTTTTTAGCTGGTAGGGGGTCTCAACAGAAAATTTTGTAGCAGAGTTGTGTGCACATGTGTGTATAATAAAGCTTTGAAAGAATAAACAAAACAGCAACAGTGTAGGTTATTCATTATAAGGTAATGCAAGATAAGATTGTTTTGTTGTTAACCACTAGAAAACAGAGGAAAATGGCCATTACCTTGTAAAGGACCTTGTAACATTCTCTTACAGGCCTCTTTTTATGCTCAGCTTGAGTTACCACCTGTCCATCTCTGCAAGTTTGGGAAGACCCAGCTAAATCACCCCGAGGAATACAACACAGGCACATAAGTGCACAAGAAATCTCTAAGGTATTTAAAGCTTAATTAAAAAAAAAAAAAAAGCAAACTTGTTAATGTTGTAAGCCCTTAGTTACCTGTTACTGTCACTGCATTATAACCATTGCATGTCACTTAACACAGAATCACAGAGCAGCTTTCAGCAAGGTGTATGAAGTTCTGGTAGGGAAACACTCTGCTCCCATCAGAGCAGGAGCTGCCCCCGCCCTGAGAACAGCTGCATGTGTTCACACCATATAGCAAAACAGATGCTGGAAGGGAATGTTGTAGCTGAAAGGAACTTGTTCTAGTCAAATCCCATATATCCATTTAATAAGCTGCTGTATGCAATTGGTAGTCCAATCATTTGAGCCTATTAATCTTCTGATTTAATATCATATTTGCCCATGATATGACCATTGCTATGTTTCATTTTTGGTTACTGTAATAAACTGTAGTGGGTTAACACAGTAATGTATTTGTTCATCCTTCTCAATAATAACTATTCTTAAAAAAAAAAAAAATAGTACCTTGGGGTGTTCCATCAAATCATAACATAGGTCACAAGCTATTAGATGACAATAAATTCAAAGCCACTGGTTCTGCTTAGTTATATTAATATGAAAGTATCTCATAGGTTTTTTACAGAGTTTAAAGAATTAGCAAATATTAACAGACATTCCAGTTCGGGGGAAAAGTGGAGCTAGACTGGGACAGGAAGAGAGAAAAAAATCTTGCAAAGTCAAACTTGCAGCTTTCTTATAAGCCTTCTCATTAGCAGCGAGAAAATAAGGGAGCATCTTCCCATCAGTATGGATATCCACACACACTTCCTTTCAGGAGAGGTATCTACAAACCTGACATCATACCTTCTTCATGAAGGAATATTAGATCCAAGAGTTGGTCAGTGTATATCAACAGTGGAAGCAATGTAAACAATAGTCTACTTAACCAGACATTTCCTCCACTTAAAAATCATATAATGCCATTAAGCAGTCTTGATTTTTCATGCAGTTTTGAATGTGAGTCTTAAAACAACAAATAAACAGAAATTAGTTGTTTCTTGTTCAGAAAACCTCCCAAAGCAGGACAGTTGTGAACAGAATAAATCACGCAGATGGGAGAACGACATAAGCAATGACACAATTTCAAGTGTTCACTGCTACAGAAAAGCTTCCTTTGACCAAGGAGAAGAATACAAAGTAAATATGACCTGTGCAAGTCATGGCTACTTGTAACAAGCGAGAGGCCTGCCAGCTCAAAAGTAAAAGGTGGTTCTATTTTTGTATTCAGAATATTAATACTTCTAAAGCTTTAAACTGTACAGTCTCCAGCTTTCTTGGTTTGTCTATCATACAGCTATGACTAGAAAATAAATGGAAAGAAAAGCATAATAATGACCACCTATAGTGGTGTAGGCTTGGCATGTTTTCTTCCTGTCACAGCATTTATCTCCCTTCATACCCAGAATTATAAGCCGGGTCATGCTCTAGTATAAAAGAAAAAGTTAATAAATAGTTTACATAATTATATGGTTTATATGAATTAAATTAGAACAGGCAGAGATTTTACCTAATAGGAGAATTGTCTGAAATTTCAGGAAGTTCTCCTGGAAATTTTGACTGGGTATTGAATATACTCAGAAGGTATACTGTTATAATGCTGTTTCTAATAAGAGTTCTTTTTAAAGAAAAAGCTCAAGAGATCATAAACCTCGCTAGTCTCTTGATTAAAATTACAGTGAATCAACAAATGCAAAATGTGCGATACGTCATAGAATCAGGTCTGTGAAATGGAGGCAGCTTAGCATGGTTTCCACACTACCCATATTTGTATCACCTTTGTTCACAACTGTAGAAATTTTCTTGTGTTGCTTTAAACCTCCAGGATTCTTCTTTTAGCTTGTCCTAGAGACATTTCAAAACTCAGCAAGATTAAAGGGTTTTCTCAAAAATTCCCATTATCTTCCTCTGCAGAGACATTGTTACACATTGTCTGTGGTGTCCCACAAAAGGACTACAGCCCAGCCATCACTGGAGTTCAGAGCAGAACTTAGCATAGGTACCCAAAGCATGATAGGCATGCTCCAGTTTGTATTTCTACAGTTTAGCATAAGCATGGGGAAAGCTTTTATACTTACAAATCTATGACTAATATCCCTACTCCCGCCTCACTTCCTTACATTGTGCCCCCTTTTTCCCAGCTGCCTTCTTTGGTATTCACCTGAAATGCATGCCTGGTCTCCTGCTGAGTTCCCACAGTTGGGGGGGACCACAGAGCAGATGCTGACTTACTCAGGCACGGGTTGTTGCCAGGTGTGAGTTGCTGGATGTACTGCAACTATTGTAAGCAGGCCCTTTGTCTGAGAAAGTTGTTCAAGCACCTGCTCCACAAGTGAGATATTGATATAAGGCGAGATGTGAATATAAAGTGAAGGAAGTTTTGAAAGCATTTTTCCTGAAAATAAGCTCATCTTCTATTCAGATGGTGGGCAAGGGAGAAAACTCATTTTGAGTTCATTGTATCATCAAGTCTCAGAAGCCTCAGATAATCATAAACCAAAAAACCCAGGAAGTCCTCTTTCATTAGCAGCCAGAATTCTTTTCAGGGTTAAGTCTTGTTTACTCCAGAGATCTGCTACAGCTTGTCTCCAGAGGTGTCTACATGGTAAAGAACCTCCTTGAAACTTCTAGCTTTTGATAAGCATAGAAATTTGATGAAGTTGGGAGAGAATCCATTTGTCATCTGCCATTAAACAATCAATTTTGTGGTCTATCCAGTTCCAGAATGACAGCCTAGGTAAGAAACAAAGAAAAGGGAGAAATCAATCTAGTTAACATAAACACACTATTATCTGAAAGGTTTTTGGTTTTACTTAGTAGCGGAATAGTATGTGGTGCTGAAGGCAATCTTTTGTGTTTGTTCATTAGGTTCCTGTTTGGAAGGCTGAGATTATGGCTTTGGCATTTTGGTTTGCAGCACAACAGCTATTACTAGAGGTAGAGCCTTTTTGGTTTTGTATTTTTTAAATAAAGGGTCATAACAATGCTTTTATTCATAGTAGTATTCTTTCTTTGTTGCTATACAGAGCCAGGCACCCACTTAGATGTATATACCCTGTCGGAATTTGGATTTCTTCCATTAAGTTCCTGTTGCTCTTGTTTACATGCTGTGTGATTCTCAGGAGTACCCTGTCTCACTGCTGGTAGCTGACTGCATGCTATGTGTTAGGCATTTTTTACAGCCTCTGCCAAAGCTTTTCATTCCACTCAGCTTTTTGGGTTTTGTTTGTATCTGAAACAGATCTTGTCTTCTACATTCTGGAAACTGCAGGTTTAGGAGTTGATGAGAATATTTAGTCACTCAAATTATAATAATATGAATAAATAATAGTTTTGAAATAGATATTTTAATTATTTATTTTGTATGTAAACTGTTCTATAAATTCTTTATATGACTTTTTTTTAAGTCCTGCAGCCTTAGTAACAACCATGTATTGCAATTCTTGTTTGCTTTGCTTCATTTTTTTTCCTAATTTATGTTCTAATAAATGCAAGTTTTCATGAGTTCAAAAGCTTTTCAGTCTTTTAGGGCAGCTCACTGTAAAGCAAATGTGTAATTAGGTGTACCTTAAAAGGCCATTAACCTGGGCATGCATCACACCCTGTAATAGCAATCCACAATTTAAATTTATCATTGAAGAGGAAGGTGTCTATAGTGATTATAATGATCAATGCATCAAAGAATATTTCCTGCTCTATCCCTCAGGATAAGACACAGCAAATGTGTGCATCTCCATCTGAAAGCAAGGGAGGGACGTATTGTTCAGTTATACGTAATATGTTACAGGGTTGTACTGCAGTGCTTCGTATTTCTGTCTGCGTATAGAAACTCCCACAGGACATTCCTCCAGGGTGGGCGATATCTGGACTCCAAGAAGTGTGGCAACACTTTCTTGTACAGGTATGCAGTGGCAAGCTGATGCTTATCCTTATACAGCATGACATCAACCCAGCCAGAGGAGTGAACAGAGTCTGAACATGGCTTATCCTACAGCTAGGTATCCGGAGTGCTTTCCAGCAGTTGAATTGCCTTAGCCTGAAGAGGGCTCTGGATCAAAATTTTTTGCTTCTGGGGTTAGTGCTTTATTCAGAAAAGTGAGGTTGCTCACTGTGGCTGTTGAGTTTTGGGAAAATCCTGGCCTTGCCACCGTGAGGCAGGCGTACCTTGAGCACACTGACCAGCGAGAATAGCTCAAGGGCTGTGAGCACAGGATTGTCCAGGCTAGAGATTTCAAGTGCACATAGGCAGAAGGTGCTACTGGTCTGGGCAAGCACATCTTCAAGCATCTCTGAAAATGCATTGATGAAATTTTTGGTGCCCAAAGCATAGATGGAAGATTTGAAGGGCTGCACTCTTGAACATAATTGCTGTGTCTGTATCCTCCTTTTTAAGAGATTGGCTAGAATTTGTGGTCTTTCAAGCATTCATTGCCTCAGTTGTGAATCTAGTAATGAAAGTTTATCTATGTGGAATAAACCTCCTGAGCATAATGACAGTGCTTTTCTCTCCTCTCCTCTCTTTGAGAAATGAAGAGCTAATAGAGGGTTCCACACCTTGAGCCTAGGAGAGGGGAATTGGGAAGTCCAAGCAGAGTCCTCTTACTGAAGTAGGCAAGAACCCCTGGGAACCCAGCAAGGGCCAGAAATGGAAGTGTTTGGAACAAGAAACCTGAGGATTGCAGCCCTGGCACTGCTGTGCCTTGGTGTGGGGCTGGTCACAATAAGCACTGATTAATATCAGGGTCTCAATGTCTCTTGAATTCTGCTCTATAATTAAACACACACTCATCTGACCTATCTTTGTCAAAAGGCTTGGAATGACAGATACACTTTACTTCACCTTTTCTAGAAGGGTTTTTGGTGGAATTGCTGCAGGAGTTGAAATTAGCATTCAGTAGTTTTCTACTGATATGTGTAATTTAGCTCCCTTGTAACCTTTTTGCAAAGAAACCACCTAGAAACCTTAGAAAATGAGCCTGGAGATGATTTCAAGAGGCCATCTATTCCAGAATTTATCAGCTCTCATTTCTTGGCTCATGGCACAGATGTCCTAGCCCACTGCTAAATTTCCTGAGGTTAATGGAGGGGCACGCCAGCAGTACCACCTGCGGCCTGCATCTGCCTGGCACAGCCACTTGCACCCCCATTTGCTAATGGGGCAAGCAACAGCAGCATGTAGTTGGTAGGGCTTTCTGTAAGAGGAATCAATGCCACAGGCACCTTAGAGCTGCTTATGGAAGAGGAGGTGATTTAGCCCCTTAATCCCTTGGGAATCCTGACAAGAAAGACAGGAATTAAGGGGCTTGCATTGCAAGCATGCTGGGGAGACATATGAGGTTCTGCTAGTGGTGGTCAGTCCGTAAGAAACCTTCTCAAAAACCTGAAAAGGCTGAGAGCTTTTGGTAGAGGTTGCTGAAGCAGGATCTTTGATAATCTCTCCTGACAGAGGTCTGACAAACCTATTCTTCAAAGCTCCCCGTGATTGTCTTTCCACAACCCTCTCAGCCCTTTATAGACTAAGCAAATCTAGTTTTCTCAAGCTTTCCACATTGGTTACATTTTGCAGAACTCTGTTCATCTTTGCTGCTCTCCTCTGGATTCTCTACAGTTCCAGATGGTCTCTGTCTTTTTTGGGCAAGTGCCCAAAGCTGGGTGCAATCCTGTGACTTTACCAGTGCTGCACAGATTGAAAGAGTGAACTCAGGTATGCTGCATGCCATATGCCCATTTGTGTAAATTCATTGTCATGGTTACACTGGTGTTTCACCTCTCGAGTTTATAAGACTGAACCATGGCCCTGAATCCAGGACCTGAGACCTGGATTCTAATTCAAGCTTTTGAACTTAGAGCTGTTCAAAACGCTTGTCTTGTTTCACCTCATATGGAAAGACTTTTGAAGTTTTTTCTTTTGGCACCTAGCACTCTTGGAAATTAAACAGATTTAAATGCCAATACATCTTTGAAGCTGGTAAGCAATTATTCATCCAAGCTCATACGAGGCCACCTGGTGGTAAAGTGTGGGCGAGGCAAGAGTGAATATATGCATTACCTGAAAAACGAGCTACTTAGAAGTCTTTGGTGTTTCAATGTTTTTTTTGACCTCAAGTCTTTTATCTCAAGGCTCTCATGCTTGTGCACTCTCCTTCACTCTCTTTCACTCTCTCTCATTCTTTCTAGACCAAGAGTTCAGTTTCAACTTGGCCACTGATGGTTTCCTTATCCCAGCAGCTCATCAACCAGTTTACCCAAACCTTTCACCCTAACAAACTCAGATGTGAGGACTGTTCTGCTGTGACTGTCCTGCTTCCGACACTGGAGATCAGCTTGTGCCCCCCCACCAGGGACCTCTTGCTTCCCCGTGGCACTTAGCTTCTTCAGCAGTGAAGAAGCTATCTCCATTTTTGGCCTGCAACTGGGCAGGAAAATATGACATGATGGATTTGATTTCTCAGCTCTCATAAAGGTCTAGCTGAACATTGTGATACAATGTAATATAAAAACCAGTTATTTCTAGTTGCCCACATTTGAAAAAGCTTTTTATTTTGAGTGCTTTGATGCATCCCCATCATTTTTCAGGCAGATATTTAGCCATTCACCCTCTATGAATACCTCTTTATTAGTCTGATCCTCATATGATAATCTGGAAAATAAGGTGAGTTGTTAGGTTATGTATGGACATACTACCTACCATTAGGCATTTTCTGTATAAAGTGCAGCTCATAACATCTATTACTAACCTCAGCCAAAATTCTGCTGGTGTGTTTGCACGATGAGATCTGCAGATAATATTGTTTTCAGGAGTCCATGTGCATGAGTAGGAAATGGAAAATGTTCTTATGATAATGACCAAAATCTGTCTGAGAGAGAAATGCGGTCCCTAAAATGAAAAGCAAAACCCTCAAACAAACCCTGAGACACTTGATTTTCATCTCTCAGTATCATCTCAGACCACTATTTCCATTTCTGAAGGTCCTTCTGTCCTTATGATGCATTTTTTCAAGCCTTTTGCAAGTTCTTTGATAACATTTAGGTGAAATGGGATTCACTATTCCTCTAGCTGATATACTGAAAAAAAAAAAGGTTCTAGTTAGTAAACATCATAATTAATTAATAGTCAACCTTCCCAACTAAAAAAGCAAATCAAGCTAAAAACAAAGAGTGTTTCCTCAGGTTGATAAAAACCCCACCGGGGAAGCAAAGATCCTCTCCTTGTAGTTTCAAAGAAGATGTGGTTTTTCTTTGCTTCCCGTCTGGTCATCATGCAGCCTTGCAAAATTGTACTTACCAAGGCAAATAATGTATTGGACACATGAGTAAAATACCCTTAACATTTTTTGTTTGTTTTTGCTATGTTTTTTCATCACCGTAAAAACCATGTTAATTTTTTTTTTTTTTTTGTGCTAGATATAGTCTACTTTTCCTACTGCTTTTGTAGGGCTATTTTGGTTATTGCTGTTTATTAGGATAAATTGTGCAATATCAAAAACAAACCTGGGGATGAAACAATAGAAAACACCATGGGTTCAGGAGGCTAGAGGTACGCTTCATTACTGAGATGCCTATTCTATCAGAGGACTGAGAAGAATTTACTGAAAGATTGACTGCTCCCGGGTGATAAAATAGCAACATATTTCCTTATGAGGAAAGATGGATGGTGTTATTCTGTCTTACCTTTTTCCAGAAATCTGCTGCCTTGAAGAGAAACAAAGACAAAAGCCCAACCAAGTGATCTGCAATCCTAGTTACTGAAGAGAACTCTTTGCACCCTTAGCAATGGCCTAAACACCAAAGAGAAGTGCCTGATATGAAGTCAGCACACAGGTATGGTAGCATTAGCTTTTGCACCAGGGTTCTGGAGAGTTTGTGATCATAAACAGGAATGAACAAACTTATCAGGGGAATGGTATAGGAAATCTCAAAGTTTATCCAGTAGACTGAAGGAAAAGACAGAACAATTTATATTCTGATTTGAACAAATGACAAATGCAGGTCCCTGGCCCTAGGGAAAGTGGGCTTTCTCATGGTCCCCATTATTGATTTACTTCAGCAGAAATCAAGAGTTAACATTTCTTTAATGCTGAAATTAGAAATTATTGTTTTCCATTCAGCCTGTTATCTGCTTTATTTTCAAAACAGTTTGAAAGAAAACAGTAACTGAACACCATACACATTACCACAGAAAAAGCTTGGAAGAACCAGTCCTTGAACGTGCCTTTTTACATATTATTTTTATTTACTTTTTATACTGATTTACTCTTGCAACATTTAGTGCATTAGGCTGTCTATTTTGATTGGTTACAAAGCATCAATGGTTATGTCATGCTATCAAGAGCAGCATCATTAAGGTTACAGGGTTATCATCGCTTGACTGTTCAAGTTCATTTATCAAAGATAAGTGTCAAAAGAGCTTGACCTTGTTCTTAAATTAAAAAAAAAATTAAACAATGTATGTAGCAAAAATGTCATATCTTTGTTTTTCTTTCTAACTAATGAACAAGGTCACCATTACCTTCTGGGCAATGGGGTACTTTCTGTATCTCAATATTCTCATGACTCACTTCAAATAAGTCATGCAAATTACTCATATCTAAATTTTCCTTGCTTGCATACTTGCAAAGTTAGACATTCTGCGGTGGAGGTCAGTAACTGGCAGGCAGGACAGACACTGGGGCATGTGCCTGAATGAATGAGGCTTCGCTAAGTGGTTACATGGAAGACAGCAGGGCTTTCTGCAGAAATTCCTGATTACTGAATAATTACTGAGATGTGTACATCACTGTCTAGCTTAAGGTACTGTTGGTGACCAGAACAAAGGAAAATCTATGTCTGGTGCACTCCATGCATAGCCTTGGTTGTCTGTACAGTGCTGCAAAACTGAGTCATTTTTACATGCCAGGTCTCAGGCTGTGGGATTGTTCCTAAACAGTAGCTTCCTCTTAGACTTTCCCACTTTCATGAGTTGTGACTTATCACAACATGTCAGCACAAGGAGATAAGTGCAGATGAAGAAAGGTGGCAATGGGTGGGAGCCTTTATATAGAGCTTTATGGTGGGACTGGGGGACAAGTTCAGTGCAAATAAAGTAGGGAGATGATGAGGGCTGGGACGGCCTTGTCAGGGTGCTGCAAGATGTTGTAGTATGCAGCGTGCCTGAAAGTGGCCCAAGTGGTGTGGAGTGCCGACACAAATCAGTGATCTGGAGAAGTCCTAAGGGTCTGCGTTACAGACTTGGATGGTTGTGTCAGCCTCTGACAACCTTGTTGAGGTAGTGCTGGTGAGGGACCCAACAGAATGAAATAGCCGTGACCAGTGTGACTGCTCATGTGAGCAGAGCCCGTGGGATCAGGCCCATTTCTGTGGAGAACTCTGCAGCAGACGTATCCTTTGCAGGTACAAGATGTTTTCTCAAACTAATTTTGTTTGCTTATCTCACAGGTGAAATGAAGACATTAGTTGGAAAATGTTCACTGTAAAATGTTCACTAGTAAACAAGTGGAGGTTGCATCCTTCTTCCCTACTTCTTCCCTTAAAAGCCAATGTTGTGAAGATGTTCTGTTTCTAGTTCTATTTTTCAGCTTGTGTTCTGCTGTAACCTGCAATGGATGTGAAAGATTAGGAAGTAACAGTCTAAAAATGAAAGTACTGAGGCACAGAAAAGATAATCAAGATTTTGTCTGCAACAGTAAACTAAACATAAGCCAGATATAGTTGACTTTTGAAGATATAATTGTTTCTTTGGTGATAGCCATCTAGATACTTCAAGTTCCTGCACTGCATGGACCATGGTCCATGTGGTACTTCTTTAGAAAGCTGTGCCATCCAATATTAGTGTTTGATGGACCTCCTACCCTGCTCTTTTAATATCTTTAGGGATTAACTTGAGTTCTGACTGAGAAAGGAAGCACTCTAATATTGTATGCCACTTAGGTATATTTTCCTGCCTTGCACACACTGTTGCTCCCAGTTCCTTGAGCAGACTAGCAGTGAATGAGACCTACTGTAAGGCTAAGCAGCACTCAGCTTATCTGAAGCCCTGCCTCTTGTCAGTGCAAGCTTGTGGAGCATTAACTTAAATTTGTCTATTGTGAGGTGCCCAGGGTAGTTAGCTCCAGTTGGCAGAGAATTTGTCTCCCCTGTGGATATTTAGGTTGTGATTTTGTAGTATTTATTGTAGCATTATGAGGAAGTAAGACATGAGTACAGGAAAAAAATTGCTGAACATGCCTTTAAGAGCTTTGCAGCTCCTGTGTTTCTGCATTACCCAAATATTAAGGTTTGAAGCTCAAAAAGGGGGACTCATGTCACCATGGTGTATTCCAGAAACCTGAACCCAAGGCAAGTTTGGATGATAAAGTGTAAGAGGATGGCTTCTGTTCAACTACTGTAATTTAAAAATGAAACTGAGAATTTTGTCTTTTTACTGTCAGAAAATCTTGGAAACATCTAAAACAAAGAATTTTCAGAGACATTAGTAATAGCAGTGGTTCTGGGACTTTGTAGGTGACAACAGAATATGTGGTCTCTGTTTTGGAGAAAAAACAGAACCTACTAACGTAGCTCAGCACCAATACTAAGCTTTGTTTTGGTTTTAAACACCGCTTTGGTACCAATAGCCTTGAAATGACTGGCACAACGCAAGAAAGCTGCCTCTGGTTTACAGGGAAAGCTGAAAGTTGCGCTCCGTGTGGGCAAGGGGCTGCGCTGCGCGGGTGGTGGGTTTCCCAGGCTGGGAGCCGGGAGCGGGAGCCGGGAGCCGGGGGCGGGAGCGAGAGCCGGGGACGGGAGCTGTCCCGAGTGCTGAAACCGCCCGCGCCGCGCCGCGCCGGGCACCCTCTGCCCCTGGGGGCGGTGGCGCCGCTCCTGCCCCTCCGCTACGTCATGAGGCACAAAGCTGACGTTGGCAGCGGATTTGGAAATGTCTTTCTCTTGCTGCTTCCGAATTCTAGTGCTAAAYCTGTTCCTTCAAGTAAGGAAAGCAAGTGACGCTATGAAGCAATTGAGAAGCTTCATTTTCCGGGTCCAAAAAAAAAAAAAAAAGAGGGAACTTTTCCTGAATATTTTTGCAAACCATTTTATTTTTATTCTAGCCTATACTTCTGTTTTTATTCTGTAATTCAGCTGATTCCACGTGACATACAACTGAGTCTTGTGAATAAAAATTCCTGTCAATTTCTTCATTGTACTAGCCTGCAAAAACGGGACAAATGTGTGTGCCAATATGCACAGGCAGGACAAAACAAACATTGTTATAAGCAGATTGGCACTAATTTGCAATTAGGTCATGCTAAAGAGCACCTACGTATCCTAGAAAACCCTTGAAAACATTCTAAGTTTAAGTACCTTTGCACAAGCACAAAATAGACCCTTACATGAAAACAAAATTGCTTCTTCATTGCTTAGTAATTATTCCTGCTTGCCTTTTTCCTGAAGATATACTCATATGACATCATCATTAGTTCTAGGGTATTCCTATGATTTTACAGGATATATTTGACTTCTAGTGCAGCACTGTAAAATGAACTGGCAGAGCAAGCAGTGTGGCTCAGTAAGAAGTTCTAAGAGTTCTCCAGTAATTTCCCCCTTCAAATGGGGAACACAGATCTGTGACAGCTGGGGTATAAACTTCTGACCACATTTGTCTAATAATATCCATCATTAAGAAGACCATTTAAATTCAGCTACCATGCCAGATCCTGTGTTGGAATAAATACTATTAGTGATGCTTTGTGTGGAAAGCATTAGATTCTGCTTTAACCTTTGCTAAAATCTAAACTAGTTACGCTATTTCAGTGTTTCAGTTTTCTCAGTAATGTGAAGATTTTTTATAATTTATACTTTCTGACTTATTAAAAGTGGAATAGCCTCTTGCTGAAATACATTTTAATCTCTTCTGATAGGGATAGGGAATCTCTTCTGATAGGGAATAACTTATAATTATTCTTCAAGTTAACCCTTAGGCTGCAAGGTGAACAGGTGAAATTAAACCTCTGGGAACAGTCTGCCTGTGTACATAATGAGTCATATCCTGCTCTTCTTTACACTACTATAAATCAGGAGTTATTCCACAAAATTTAATGTAATCATTACTGTAAGCATAGGCAGAATATGGCCCCTTGGTTCTGAGGGGGTTATAAATGGCTAGCCAAAAATAACAACTGTGCTTACTTAAAGTGTAAAGCTAATAAATGATTTCACCAAGAGGACTTATCTTTAAATCATACTGAAGTTCTCAGTTCACGGGGAACTATGAGGAACATGGCTGTTATGGTAAAGTGTTACCTCTACTCATCTTGTTCTGTTATTACATTTTTACAAGGATTTTGTGCTAAAATGACAAATGTGGAAGCTGAATCTTTTATTTAATCTAAAAACAGGCAAAACACAAGCAGAAACCATGTGAGTATCTCAGATGTTCTTCCACTAACATGCAGCCACTCTAAGGAAGGAGGGAGCACACTGTCCAAACGGCAAACTAACCAGGCCACAGCTGCATCCTCAGCCAGTGATGCTGCTACCACTTACTCACCGGCTGCTCCTGCCAGCACACTCCTCCTGTCATGCAGTAGCATACCCGGGCCTTTTCTTTCCCCCCCACCCCCTCTTCATTCCACTGCCTGGGTATATTGGCCCCAAGGCCAGCAGTAAGAGTGCTAGGGAGAAAAGTACTGGTGATAGGCTGAGAGGGAAGTGGAAAGAACAGGCCTTACTCTTCCCCTTTCGTAATGAAAAACAGTAAGAACAGTAACATTGCAGCAAAAGGTGCAACAGATGTGGCAGAAAAGCGCTCTTTCTCCCTACTCTTTTCCTCTCATTTGTGACCTCCTCTCTCTTTACCTCCTACTTCCCTATACTCTGTATCAGCAGACCACTGTAAGTCATTTTGGTAGCAGGGGCGCTGTATGCCCTCCTTCCTTCTCCCCTTTCCTGTTCTTGTGTCTTTTCTCACTGTCACAGTTCTCACTTTATGGTCCCAAAGATCTGCAGTCCCTTCTCCTAGGGGGCAATGGCATCTGACTGCGCTTGAGGCATATTGTTCCCCCATTAGCTCCCCCTACTACGGATGAGTAGCTAAATAGTTCAAGGTACTTCTGTTCAGGAATAGATTAGAAATGCAATTTTAATTTCAGCCACGAGGGGACCTCTGTAGTTTAATGTTCATTTGATACATCACTCAGTCCAATACAACCACGCTCACTTCTGCCAAAACACAGTGCCTCCCTCCAGGATGAGGATCTGTATCCCCTGGTAGGTCAACTCTCATATCCTAGGAACCTGCATCCAAACAAACTTTATTCCACTGCTTAAAACCAACATCATAATTCTTGTGTTTCTCCAACAGCTTTAGATTCCCCTTCCCAGTCATGAATTTTTCCCAGCGTCTGGGTTGCTCAGGAGTTATACAATGGGGTAATGACAGATGAGCTGGCTGCAGGACTGAGGAACAGAAATGTGATTTCTGCACACACTGAGCCACAGATTCCGGGCCAGACATGTAGGGCAGGGGACAGCTGAGACATAGTTTGTGTCACTTCACATCTTAATAACTAACCACATTATCATCTTAAAAATAGGAGACTAGGTTCTGGAGGTAAAACCAGATTCCTACATCATTTTTCATATGGCATTCATCGAGCAGATATCCAGAGCTTATATCAAAAAGTCTCCAAGTCTTTCACAGAGGAATTTGGCAAATAGCCTATGAAATTTAATCTGAAAAATAAACAACTCCCACTTATTGCAAGGATTTCTTTCACTTCATGTAACCTGGTTTGGGAATCTCATTCTCCTCTTGCGTGCAGTAGCTTTGCAGTTGGATAATTCGATTTGGTTATGTTGGTATGATAAAACAAGGATGTGACTGTAACGCACTAACCTACTCACTTACTCCAGTGAGCAGCAAAGATGCAGCAACTAAAACACATGGTCAGGGGCACAGCCCCTTTCTACTTGGAGGCTGGTCATGGATAAAGTACTTGCTCTCTGCCCTCGCTGCCACTGCTACCTGCCAGGGAGGCTCACCCAGGTCCTGCGGCACTTGCCCTTCTCCCTGCAGAGCAGAATACCTCTCAGCAGAGCTACTCCTGATCTTCACCCTTCCCCATGAGAAGTCAGTCAACCCCTCACTTTTCTCACTCACTTACTTTCCATGTGGGGTTGTGATCTTAGTTTCAGCCACTGGGGGGAACCGTAGACTTTATCATGAAAGGCTTGTGGGAGAGGTAGATCTTCCCTTAGACGGACTGATACTGCAAGCAGAGACAGGTGAGTTTTCAGGCCCACATGCCTTTCTTCCTGAAAAGGGGCCTTCATATGTGAAAGCTTCCCCATCTTTTTTCTTCCAATTACATCAGTTGGCCCAGAAAAAGATATAATTTCTTGTAAACATTGCCTTGCTTATATTGGTTGTATCTGGAAATGACATGTGAACCACAACTCTCAGTTACTTTTCAGGTCTTTTTAGGCCTTGCTCAGGTTGGAATTTAAAGATGTGGCTGACATGCACTAAGCTGCGTGAGAAACTTCACGGGGACAATGAAATATTTGATATGTGCTAAGCAGGTCAAGTTCAAACTGTGATAGGTGATAATTTGTTACATCAACTCGTGAAGTGATTTTACCATGAAACTAGGCACTAAGTACGGGCTATCACCACAATGATTGTACTGAGCCAGCAGAGCGATATTGTATTGTGAAATGYATGCGCGCGACCTGAAGGGCACCACGTACAACGCAGAGGAAGACCCCAGCTTTCATCCCGACCCCCCCCAGCAACAGCCAGCGCAACCACAGAAGTTACAGGCATATAAGGGGACTGTGAGCGGGGGATTGCGCGCGCCGTTGGTGGAGCAGGAGACTCCCCGGCCGCCCAGCGCTGTTTTGCTTACTTGTGACTTGCTCAATTATTTTATAAATTGGAATTTATGCAACCTGGCC
>NW_020448665.1:0-3822 GCF_003343035.1 Apteryx rowi
AGCTCCTATGGGTCCTCCATGTCACTTAGGGGGCACCCAAGACCGGTGTGAGCTCCTATGGGTTCTCCATGTCACTTAGGGGGCACCCAAGACCGCTGTGAGCTCTTATGGGACCTTCACATCACTTAGGGGGCACCCAAGACTGGCGTGAGCTCTTATGGGACCCCCATGTCACTTGGGGGGTGCTCAAGACTAGTATGAGCTCTTATGGGACCCCCATGTCGCTTAAGGAGTGCCTGATGCCAATGTGAGCTCCTATGGGACCTCCGTGTCACTTGGGGGGCGCCCAACACCAATGTGAGCTCCTGTGGGACCCCCATCTCACTTGGGGGGCACCCGATGCCGGTATGAGCTCCTATGGGACCCCCATGTCACCTAGGAGGTGCCCAAGACCTGCGTGAGCTCTTATGGGACCTCCGTGTCGCTTAGGGGGCACCCAAGACTGGTGTGAGCTCTTATGGGTCCTCCATGTCATCTAAGAGGTGCCCCAGACCGGTGTGAGCTCCTATAGGATCTCCATGTCACTTAGGAGGTGCCCAAGACCGGTGTGAGCTCTTATGGCACCCCCATGTCACTTAGGGGGCAACTGATGCCGGTATGAGCTCCTATGGGACCCCCATGTCGCCTAGGAGGTGCCCAAGACCTGTGTGAGCTCCTATGGGACCTCCGTGTCACCTAAGAGGTGCCCAAGACCGGTGTGAGCTCCTGTGGGATCTTCTTGTCACTTAGGAGGTGCCCAAGACCAATATGAGCTTTTATGGGACCTCCGTGTCACCTAGGAGGTGCCCAAGACCCGTGTGAGCTCTTATGGGACCCCTGTGTCACCTAGGAGGTGCCCAAGACCGGTATGAGCTTTTATGGGACCTCCGTGTAGCTTGGAGGACACCTAACGCCAATGTGAGCTCTTATGAGACCTCCATGTCAGTTAGGGGGCACCCAAAACTAGTACGAGCTCCTATGGGACCCCCGTGTCACCTAGGAGGTGCCCAAGACCGGCGTGAGCTCTTATGGGACCTCCGTGTCGCTTAGGGGGCCCCCGATGCCGGTGTGAGCTCTTATGGGCCCCGCAGATCTTCTCAGGGGCGCCCAAAACCAGCACGAGCTGCTGTGGGACCTCCATGTCATCTAAGAGGTGCCCAAGACCGGTGTGAGCTCTTATGGGATCTTCCTGTAAGTTAGAAGATGCCCAAGACCGGTATGAGCTCTTATGGGACCCCCATGTCATCTGAGAGATGCCCAAAACTGGCACGAGCTCCTATGGGACCTCCATGTCACCTAGGAGATACCCAAGACCAATATGAGCTCTTATGGGACCTCCACATCATTTAGAGAGCACCCAAGACCGATATGAGCTCTTATGGGTCCTTCACGTTACTTAGGGGGCACCCAAGACCAGCGTGAGCTCCTATGGGACCCCCATGTCACCTAGGAGGTGCCCAAGACCTGTGTGAGCTCCTGTGGGACCTCCGTGTCGCTTAGGGGGCCCCCAAGACCGGTGTGAGCTCTTATGGGACCTCCATGTCGCTTGGAGGACACCCAACGCCAATGCSAGCTCTTATGGGACCTCCATGTCACTTAGGAGCTGCCTAAGACCAGTATGAGCTCCTATGGGACCYCCGTGTCACTTAGGGGGCACCCCAGGCCAGTGTGAGCTCTTATGGGACCCTCGTGTCACTTAGGGGGCCCCCAAGACCGGTGTGAGCTCTTACGGGACCCCCAGCCTGCGCCGGGGGCGCCCGACGCCAACACGAGCACCTATGGGACCTCCATGTCGCTTAGGGGGCACCCAAGACTGGTGTGAGCACTTACGGGACCCCCCACGTCCCGTGGGGGACTCCCGACGGCGGCGCGAGCACCTGCGGGACCCCCAAACCCGCCTTGGGGCCACCAAATGGCGGCGTGAGCATCTCCAGGACCCCTAAGTTTATGTTGAGGGCACCCAACGGCGGCGCGAGCACCTCCGACACCCCCAAATTTACCTTGAGGGCACCCAACAGCGGCGCGAGCACCTCTGGGACCCCCACGTCTCCCCGGGGGCGCCCTGTTGGTGGCACGAGCACCTCCAAGACCCCCAGATTCTCGTTGAGGGCACCCAACGGCAGCGCGAGCACCTCCGGGACCCCCAGATCCACCTTGGGGGCACCCAATGGCCGTGTGAGGACTTGTGAGACCCCCAAATCCACGTTGGGGGCACCCAATGGCCGCGTGAGGACCTCCAAGACCCCCAAGTCCACCTTGGGCTCACCCAATGGTTGCGTGAGGACTTGTGGCACCCCCAAATCCATGTTGGGGTCACCCAATGGCCATGTGAGGACCTGTGGGACCCCTAAGTCCGTATTGGGGTCACCCAGTGGCTGCATAAGGACCTCCAAGACCCCCAGATCTATGTTGGGGTCACCCAATGGCTGAGTGAGGACCTGTGGGACCCCCAGATCTACGTTGGGGGCACCCAATGGCTGCATGAGGACCTCCGGGACCCCCAAATCCACGTTGGGGTCACCCAATGGCTGCATGAAGACCTCTGGGACCCCCAAATCCACGTTGGGGTCACCCAATGGCTGAGTGAGGACCTCCAAGACCCCCAAATCCACCTTGGGGTCACCCAATGGCCGCATGAGGATCTCCAAGACCCCCAAGTCCACGCTGGGGCCACCCAACAGCATCACGAGCACCTCTGGGACCCCCAAATCCACGTTGGGGTCACCCAATGGCTGCRTRAGGACCTCCAAGACCCCCAAGTCCACCTTGGGGTCACCCAATGGCTGCGTGAGGACCTCCAAGACCCCCAAGTCCACCTTGGGGTCACCCAATGGCTGCGTGAGGACCTCCAAGACCCCCAAGTCCACCTTGGGGTCACCCAATGGCTGCGTGAGGACCTCCAAGACCCCCAAGTCCACCTTGGGGTCACCCAATGGCTGCGTGAGGACCTCCAAGACCCCCAAGTCCACCTTGGGGTCACCCAATGGCTGCGTGAGGACCTCCAAGACCCCCAAGTCCACCTTGGGGTCACCCAATGGCTGCGTAAGGACCTCCAAGACCCCCAAGTCCACGCTGGGGCCACCCAACAGCATCACGAGCGCCTCTGGGACCCCCAAATCCACGTTGGGGTCACCCAATGGCTGCATGAGGACCTCCAAGACCCCCGAGTCCACCTTGGGGTCACCCAATGGCTGCGTGAGGACCTGTGGGACCCCTAAGTCCACCTTGGGGTTGCCCAATGGCTGAGTGAGGACTTGTGAGACCCCCAGATCCACGTTGGGGGCACCCCGTGGCTGCATGAGGACCTCCAAGACCCCCAAGTCCACCTTGGGGTCACCCAATGGCCGCGTGAGGACCTGTGGGACCMCTAAGTCCATCTTGGGGTCACCCAATGGCTGAGTAAGGACCCGTGGGACCCCCAAGTCCACCTTGGGGTCACCCAATGACTGAGTGAGGACCTGTGGGACCCCCAAATCCACGTTGGGGGCACCCCGTGGCTGCATGAGGACCTCCAAGACCCCCAAGTCCACTTTGGGGTCACCCAACGGCGGCGTGAGGACCTCCGGGACCCCCAAATTTGCCTTGAGGGCACCCAACGCCAACGTGATCATCTACGGGACCCCCACGTCTCACTGGGGGTCACCCAACTGCTGCACGAGCACCCATGGGACCCCCAAGTCCACCTTGGGGTCACCCAACGGCAGCGTGAGCACCTCTGGGACCCCCAAATCCGCCTTGGGGTCACCCAACAGCATCACGAGCACCTCTGGGACCCCCAAGTCCATGTCGGGGCCACCCAACAGCATCACGAGCAGCTCTGGGACCCCCAAGTCCACTTTGGGG
>NW_020448665.1:4707-6276 GCF_003343035.1 Apteryx rowi
AGCACCTCTGGGACCCCCAAGTCCACGTCGGGGCCACCCAACATCTGCTCGGGGTCTTCCAAGACCTCCCGCGTCTCCCCTGGGGGCCCCCGGCACCGGCTCATGGACCTCCTGGACCCCCACGTCCCCCCTGGGGGCACCCAGGACCGAATCGAGGACCTCCGGGACCCCCACGTCCTTCTGGGGACACCCACCACCAAATCGAGGACCTCCGGGACCCCCACGTCCTACTTGGGGTCACCCACCACCAAATTGAGGACCTCTGGGACCCACATGTCCTCCTTGGGGGCACCCACCACCAAATCAAGGACCTCCGGGACCCACATGTCCTACTTGGAGGCTCCCACCACTGAATTGAGGACCTCTGGGACCCACATGTCCTCCTTGGGGGCACCCACCACCAAATCAAGGACCTCCGGGACCCACATGTCCTCTTTGGGGGCACCCACCACCAAACCGAGGACCTCTAGGACGCCCACGTTCTCCTTGGGGGCACCCACCACCAAATCAAGGACTTCTGGGACCCCCACGTTCTCCTTGGGGGCACCCACCACTGAATTGAGGACCTCCGGGACCCACATGTCCTCCCTGGGGGCACGTGCCGCCAAATCAAGGACTTCTGGGACCCCCATGTCCTGCGTGGAGGCACCTGGCTGCACCCCATGGACTTCCGGGACCCCCATGTCCTCTTTGGGGGCACCCACCACCAAATCGAGGACTTCTGGGACCCCCACGTTCTCCTTGGGGGCACCCACCACTGAATTAAGGACCTCTAGGACCCCCACGTCCCACTTGGGGGCACCTGGCTGCACCCCATGGACTTCCGGGACCCCCATGTCCTTCTGGGGAGAACCCACCACCAAATCGAGGACCTCTAGGACCCCCATGTCCTCCTTGGGGGTACTTTCCTGCACCCCATGGACTTCCGGGACCCCCATGTCCTCCTTGGAGGCACCCACCACCAAATCGAGGATGTCTAGGACCCCCATGTCCTCCTTGGGGGTACTTTCCTGCACCCCATGGACTTCCGGGACCCCCATGTCCTCCTTGGGGGCACCCACCACCAAATCGAGGATGTCTAAGACCCCCACGTTCTTCTGGGGAGAACCCACCACCAAATTGAGGAGATCTAGGACCCCCCATGTCCTCCTTGGGGGTACCTGGCTGCACCCCATGGACCTCTAGGACCCCCACATCATCTGTGGGGGCACCCACCACTGAATTGAGGACCTCTGGGACCCCCACGTCCTCCTTGGGGGCACCCACCACCAAATTGAGGAGATCTAGGACCCCCATGTCCTCCTTGGGGGTACTTGCCTGCACCCCATGGACTTCCGGGACCCCCATGTCCTCCTGGGGGCAGGACCTCTAGGACCCCCGTGTCCTACTTGGGGGCACCCACCACCAAATTGAGGATGTCTAGGACCCCCACGTCCTATTTGGGGGGCACCCACCACCGAGTTGAGGACCTCTAGGACCCCCACGTCCTCCTGGGGGGCACCCACCACCAAATTGAGGATGTCTAGGACCCCCACGTTCCTCCTCGGGGGCACCTGGCTGCACCCCATG
>NW_020448666.1:0-1678 GCF_003343035.1 Apteryx rowi
GCCGCCGGGGCCACCGTCACCCGGCGCGTCGAGGTCGTCCTCGGAGCCGCCGTCGCCCGTGGGACCATCGTCACCCTTGGGACCATCGTCGTCACCCTTGGGGCCACCGTCGTCACCCTTGGGGCCACCGTCACCCTCGGGGCCACCATCACCCGTGAGGTCGCCGTCGCCCGTGGGACCAAGGTCTTCCGTGGAGCCACCGTCAGCTGTGGGACCAGGGTCATCCACGGAGCCACCATCGCTGCGGGCGTCACCGTCACCCGTGGGACTCAGGTCATCGGCGGAGCCGCCGTCGTCCCCGAGGCCACCGTCACCCATGAGACTAAGGTCATCTGCGGAGCCACCGTCACCCATGAGACTAAGGTCATCGGCGGAGCCGCCGTCATCCGCGAGGCCACCGTCACCCATGAGGCTCAGGTCATCTGTTGAGCCGCCATCGTCCACGAGGCCACCGTCATCTGTGGGACTAAGGTCGTCTGTGGAGCCACCATCGTCCCCGAGGCCACCGTCACCCATGAGACTAAGGTCATTTGTGGAGCCGCCGTCATCTACGAGGCCACCGTCGTCTATGGGACTAAGGTCATCTGTGGAGCCACCATCGTCCGCGAGGCCACCGTCACCCAGGAGACTTAGGTCATTTGTGGAGCCACCATCGTCCACGAGGCCACTGTCACCCATGAGATTAAGGTCATCTGTGGAGCCACCGTCATCCACGAGGTCACCGTCATCCATGGGACTAAGGTCATCTGTGGAGCCACCATCGTCCATGAGGCTACTGTCACCCATGGGACCAAGGTCATCTGCGGAGCCATCGTTGCCCAGGGGGACGCCGTCACCCATGGGACTAAGGTCATCCATGAAGCCACCATCGCCCGTGAGGCAACCGTCACCCATGGGACTCAGGTCATCCGTGGGGCCACCATCATCCGTGGGGCCACCATCATCCATGGGGCCACCATCATCCGTGGAGCCACCATCACCCGCGAGGCCACCGTCACCCATGAGACTCAGGTCGTCCGCGAAGCCGCCGTCGCCCGCGAGGCCACCTTCACCCCCGGGCCCGCGGTCACCCGGGGCCACCCCGTCGCCCGCGGAGCCGCTGTCACCCGCGGGGGACCCGGAGCTGGCGCTGGACGAGCTGGACGTCACCGAGCTGGCGCTGGCCGCGGAGCTGCTGGGCGCCCCGGGGCCGGCGGGTGACAGCAGCGAGGAGGACGAAGGAGCTCGAGGGGACGCCCGCGGGCGCTACTACCGCTTCGCCCGCACCGTGGTGACGCGGGAGCCACCGCCGGGTCCGGCCGCCTTCCGCCTGCCCCACGTGGGCCACCAGCTGGACGGGGTGGACGACGGCGGGGCCAAGGGCTCGCGGGGCCGGCGGGACGGGCCACCGCCGGGGCCACCGCCGGCGCCGCCCGCCGCCGAGGACCTGCCCTCCGACATCGTGGACTTCGTGCTCAAGAGCATCGGGGACGGCGGCAAGGCGCCGGGCACCCAGGCGGCCGGGCCGGGCCTCAACGGTGACAACGGTGGTGGCTCCCCGTGGGACGTCGAGGAGCCCATCCGGCGCCCCGCAGTGACGCGTCACCGAGGGGGCCCCCGGGGCCACGGCGCCGATGGCCGCGGCGCCCATGGAGATGCCACCTACGGAGGTGCCACCCATGGAGGTGCCGCTCGTGAC
>NW_020448666.1:5302-6288 GCF_003343035.1 Apteryx rowi
GCCCCCAGCACCCATCTATGCTCACCAGCACCCATCCATGGTCACCAGCACCCATCTGCGGGCACCCAACACCCATCCATGGCCCTCCAATACTCATCTATGGGCACCCAACACCCATCTGTGGGCCCCAGCACCCATCTGTGGGCACCCAACACCCATCTATGGCCCTTCAGTACTCATCTATGGGCCCCCAGCACCCATCCATGGTCACCAGCACCCATCCATGGGCCCCAGCACCCATCTGTGGGCACCCAACGCCCATCTGTGGACACCAGCACCTACTCATGGGCCTACAATACCCATCTATGGGCCCCCAACACCCATCCATGGTCACCAGCACCCATCCATGGGCCCCAGCACCCATCTGTGAGCACCCAACACCCATCCATGGTCACCAGCACCCATCCATGGCCCTCCAATACCCATCTATGGGCGCCCAACACCCATCCATGGTCACCAGCACCCACCTATGGGTCCCCAACACCCCTCCACCCCCTTCCTGGTGCCATCGTGCCCAACCTCGGTCCCTCTGTCCCCCCGCCCCAGGTCCAGCCGGGTGCCATCGCCAGGGCCACCCGCGGGTGACACGTCGCCGGACACCCCGCCGGAGCCGCTCTGGCCCCACAGCCCAGGTAGGACACGGGATGGGGACACGGGAGGGACACGGGATGGACGCGGGATGGACACGGGATGGATGCGAGAGCACCCAAGACGTGGGGACGCCCGGCGCCCGCCGAGACCACCGAGCTGGGACCTCCGGGTGCCGTTGGGTGCCGTGGCGTGTCATTGCGTGTCGCGGCGTGTCGCCGCGTGTGCAGGCGTGTGCGGCAGCCCGGGCGGCGAGCGGGGCCGCCGCGAGGACAAGGAGAACCGGCGGCCGCCCCGCGCCCGGCCCCACCTGCGCTTCGAGATCAGCAGCGAGGACGGGCTCAGCGTCACCGCCGACACGCTGGACGGTGACGCGGGGGACACGGCGCGCGGTGGCG
>NW_020448667.1:0-5751 GCF_003343035.1 Apteryx rowi
TTAGGGAAAAGGGGATGCAAAGGGCACAGAGAAAGGGAAGCTTCCCCAAAATACTGTCCGTCCCACTGTCAACATCCACCTCACCACAAGTCTTTGGAGAACAGCAAGACCCCGGGGCAAAGAGGCTCTGCCATGCTCCCACACAAAAATTCCCTCCCGGGCGTGTGCCTGCTCCCCAGGCTGCTGCACCTCAGAGCCTTTCCCGATCATCTCTGCATCCCTAGAGCGCAGGTCACACTGGGCATGTGCAAGAAACTCCCATCGGCTGCTCCTCACCTGCCAGCGGGGAGGCAGGAACATGAACTCATCAGACCACTAAACACCGCCTGCACCTACCTGAGGTTGGCGGCATTGAGGCAGTCGAGCTGAGGCTACCTGGCACTGCAGAGAGGGAGCAGCAGGTGCTCTCTCTCCTCAACTACTCCTTAACTGCAAAAAACAATGCACCACATTGAGCGTGAACTCGCCTGCACTGGTATTCTGGGGAAACAAGTAGCAACGTGCCTCAAAATTATGAACGCTAACTTCCCCCTCAACTGCTATGGTTTGCACAAGCGAGCACCTGCTCTGTCTGCAGTAAAGGCAGCAAAAATCAGTGATGGTTTGGTGGCAGCACTGGGCAGAGGTAGGTAAAGCTTGGTGCTTGCCCTGATCAGCCAAAGAAACAGCATTCTCAAAGCAACTTGGAGGAGGTCTTGTCCTAAGATGATGCCCTGGAGCCTCAACACCTGGCAGTTGGGCAAGAAGGGGCTGGATTCACAGAGTTGGCAGGAGCAGACAGAAACCCTTTAGGAAAGGTTTGCATTTCTCTCCTGGCAAATAATAAAAGACCGCTCTGGTCCTACCTGGAGTGCTGCTGTAGTCGGGAACTGAGTAGTAGGAGGCCCAAAAACCTTTCCGGGTGACACTGCTGTCACTGCGAAACAGGACAGTCAGTTCATTTCCAGATGATATAAATACGCGATGGTTGTTACTGCAAACTGTCCCTAGGAGACGGCCCTCAAAGAGCCTGCCGTCGTACACCTCGATGACGTCGAACTGGCAGGAGCTTCCTTCCAGCCTGCAGAGTGGAAACAAACGTTTGCTCTGCTTTAGGACTTGGACGTTTCCAGGATGTGCCATTTCCAGCCAGAAGTTGCATGTTTTGGCTGCTCCAAGGGATGGCTCAGGATGGGGCCACCTCCCTGGAGGACAACGGCCCACGCAGGGAGCAGACGGGCAGGAGCTCCAACCCCACTGGAGGGGGACAGCGGCGCCAAAGGGCCAGGCCAGCCAACCCTCCCAGGCCCCACGTCCTTCCCTGCCCAGCCGGGCTGGCTGTGTCTACCTCCAGGCCCGGGGCACTGGCGAGGGACTACGACTCGCACAGGCCTACGGGGACATGCCCTTTCCGTGGCTGGGACAGCCCGGCATGATGCCAGCAGATCCCCAGGAGGCCTGAGCACGGGGAGAGGAGCACTTGGACGAGGACCAGGTGCCAGGCAGAGATGGCCAAGCACCGTGGCGTGCAGGAAAGCTGCCTCGAGCCGGAGCCAGCACCTGCCCTGCCTGGAGCCGAGACCAGAGCCCCGCACGGCCCATGTGCTGTACTTACTCAACGTCCACAAAGGCCAGGCTCACTCTGTAGTTCTCCTGCAGCAACTGTATACGCCACACGCAGTACGCGTTGTTGGGATAGGGGCTAGGATAGTTGGGGCTTTGAAATGAGCCAGATGAATCCCGGAGCAAGCCACCACAGGAGGAAACACCTACAGAATGGACCAAAACACAGAACAGGCAGAGAGCCCCTGACATCCGCCTCGCCACAAGTCCTTGGAGAACAGCAAGACCCCGGGCAAAGAGGCTTTGCCATGCTCCCACACAAAAATTCCCTCCTGGGCGTGTGCCTGCTCCCCGGGCTGCTGCACCTCGGAGCCTTTCCTGGTCATCTCCGCTCTCAAAACCCGCTTGCCAAAAAATATACCCAACGCGTAAGAAGCAGCTCATTTGCAAAAACAAACAAACAAAATGGATCAGAAATTTCAGAGATTTCATTACACTTTATGCATTCCTGGGCTCACCAGAAACAGCCACCAATAACTTTCTTCCACGAGGAGTTCTCCATAAACTCACAGGAGGAACAGTTATCCATCACACAATTTAGGTTCTGAATAGCATCACATCAATACTTCTGAATACAAGTATTCCATACAAATGATTTCCCCGCAGTGGGCAGGATGCTCAAAATATAAAACTATGGTTCATGCACATCTTTTAAATGAAAACCTAATAAGTCAGACTTACAGGTAGCGGGCTCAGTGGTTGTTGTTGGGGGAGGTGTACTGGTTGTTTCTTCCAGAGGAAAAGGAAAAGGAAAAAAAAAGATACGTGACACACTGCAAGGCGATCGAGCAGGCCAATATAATGGAAACCTCCCCGGGTTACTGTCCCAGCCCCTGGTGGCAATGTGTGGCTGAGACAGTCTGGAGTCAAGAGGTTTCTTTCCGTTTTACCAGACCTCACCAGGCTTCTCCTCTTTTAGCATATCAACCTGCTTTGTGAACCCACCTAAACTTCTCACATCCACCTGGCCCAGGGGCTCCCACAGCCCCCCGGTGTAAAAGGTGTCTCTTCTTGTTTGTTTTGAATGTATCTGCTGGTTTCACTTAGTGGCTTGACCTCTTGTACAAGAAGAGGCTGTGAACAATTGTCTCCTCCTCCTCCCTTTCTCCACACCAAGAGCAAGAAAGCAACCCAAAGCAGCTTAACAGAAAGGAAGGGGACAGGAAGCCACCTGGGGAGAGGGTCAAACCAAGGCAAGTGACAGAGGGAGGTTGCACGTCCCTTCCTCATCCTTCGKTCTGCACAGCCCCATGCAAAAYGGCACCCTTGAAAACTGCTGGCGGATGGCAGGTTTGGCTTGGTCCCACCACACTTAAGTTGCTTACTCTTGCTCCCTGCCCCTCCCAAACCCCACTCCTGGTCTCAGCCGTAGAGGCTACCTGGCAATGCAGAGAGACAACAGAAGGTGAATGAGGAGCCTCTTCCCTAAGAGGAATACCCTGTTGGGAGTCACACCTTCCCTGAAGGGTCTCCAGGGTCACTAAAACCCCAAAACACAGTTCGTACTGCAACCTGGCTCAACGGAGCGTGATGGGTGCAACGCTCAACGCTCCAGCACTTGCTCACCTGGAACACCACTAGATTACTGCAGAGACTGGCTCCAAGTTTCTACCCCAGGTAAATCAGTGCCCTTGCACCCCAAGGGAACCAAAAAGAAAACAGCATCATCACAAGATTCAGTGAAATCACCCAGCGGCTTTAACTGAAACATGGGTCTTTAAGCCTTTCACTGCCGCAAAGACAGAGTGTGCCAGAGACCAACCTCTGGAAATAACATGCATCTCAACCAAAATATCTAGTTACCTGTTGGCGGAGGTGCTGTTAGTCCCGAGTCTGGAAGGAGAGAAGAACAGGCATTAGGCACCCTGGCCCCATGGCTCGCTCCGCGGCATGCTGGCACCAACCCCACCGTGCTGCGCCCAGGAGCACAGGGCTGGGCAAACCGAGGTGCGCTCTGCTTTTTGGGCACACGCGCTTGCTGTGAGCCTCCCCGAGAGGCACGGGGGAGCCCACAGGAGGGTGGCCTGGGCCAGGCCTGACCCCGCTCATCGGACCCTGCTCCACCTGCAAGGTGGCACCCGGGTCCCGTCTCTCCTGAGCACAAGCCATGAGAGCCGCTACGCTGCTCACTTCTGCAGCATAAGGCCCTTACTTTAGGGACACAGACCCTGGACAAGCTGCCACTGTGCAGGAAGGGAAGCAAGGGCTTGCAAACCTGTGTCTAGCGTAACATGAGCTTTACTCCAGGAAGACACCACCAGGAGGTAAAAGCCTACCTGAGCATATGACAGAAGCATCTCGGTCATAACACAAAGAGGAGTGCTCATAGGGACAAGTCCACAAATACTCTTCAGAGCCCTGGCAATCCACTGCAGTCATCAAATATGAGGACCAGCCATCGGAAGGGAAATAGCCCGTCACACCCAGAGGCTGGCCRCAGCCAAGCTGCCTGCACACAACTTCAGCATCTCGCATGTCCCACTGGTGACCACACACTTTTAACCAGCCTCCAAAATAGAAGATTTCTACGTTGCCGGCACAGCGGTTTGGCCCATCCGTCAGCTGCAGCAACAGCTCTTGGAAAGATATAAAACACTTTGTTAGGCAAAGCGTGGTCTGCTTGCACGTGGTGACATTCGCTTCCTGCTGTGCAAGAAAGCGGAGAAGCCAAAGAGGGCCCCGAGCTCCTGGAGACCAACGGGGTCGCGTGCACCCCAGGAGACCCATGAGGGCCAGAACCTTCCCAGCAAGGGGGCCTGCGCTCTCCGCTTTGGGCACCCTGCTCTTCTGCAGAGAAACAGGAGGCCGTGGGCTCTCACATCCTGCCCAGGCATGACTGCCCCCATCATCCCCGTGGGAAAAGCCTCCGGCACAACTTTGGCCGCAGCCCCACCTCGGGCTCCCGAGCAGATGCACAGAGAGATGCGGAGGCAGCAGCTCACGCACACATCATGGTGCCCAGGGGAGGACGCCCCGGCAGACAGACTCACCATCAGCTATGACAGCATCTGTGGGGAAACACAAACACACACATGCACACCCATGAAAACCGCAGCAGCGCAAACCCCTTGGGAGGAAATAACCAGGCTCTCGCACATACACCCGCTCCCAACAGAAAGCTGAGACACCACCGCTTTGATGGGGAGGCTCCATCRGAGTCCCCTTGGCCCAGGCAAAGAGGGGCAAAAGGGCTTTCTGGGAACGGGGGGCCCTGGCAATCCTTTCCCCAAGCACCCTGCTGCTCTCAAAGCCCGCTTGCCAAAAAATATACCCAACGCACAAGAAGCAGCTCGTTTGCAAAAACAAACAAACAAACAAAATGGATCAGAAATTTCAGAGATTTCATTACACTTTATRCATTCCTGGGCTCACCAGAAACAGCCACCAATAACTTTCTTCCACGAGGAGTTCTCCATAAACTCACAGGAGGAACAGTTATCCATCACACARTTTAGGTTCTGAATAGCATCACATCAATACTTCTGAATACAAGTATTCCATACAAATGATTTCCCCGCAGTGGGCAGGATGCTCAAAATATAAAACTATGGTTCATGCACATCTTTTAAATGAAAAACCTAATAAGTCAGACTTACAGGTAGTGGACTCAGTAGTTGTTGGGGGAGGTGTACTGGTTGTTTCTTCCAGAGGAAAAGGAAAAGGAAAAAAAAAGATACGTGACACACTGCAAGGCGATCGAGCAGGCCAATATAATGTGAAACCTCCCCGGGTTACTGTCCCAGCCCCTGGTGGCAATGTGTGGCTGAGACAGTCTGGAGTCAAGAGGTTTCTTTCCGTTTTACCAGACCTCACCAGGCTTCTCCTCTTTTAGCATATCAACCTGCTTTGTGAACCCACCTAAACTTCTCACATCCACCTGGCCCAGGGGCTCCCACAGCCCCCCGGTGTAAAAGGTGTCTCTTCTTGTTTGTTTTGAATGTATCTGCTGGTTTCACTTAGTGGCTTGACCTCTTGTACAAGAAGAGGCTGTGAACAATTGTCTCCTCCTCCTCCCTTTCTCCACACCAAGAGCAAGAAAGCAACCCAAAGCAGCTTAACAGAAAGGAAGGGGACAGGAAGCCACCTGGGGAGAGGGTCAAACCAAGGCAAGTGACAGAGGGAGGTTGCACGTCCCTTCCTCATCCTTCG
>NW_020448668.1:0-965 GCF_003343035.1 Apteryx rowi
GGGGGGGCAGCTGTGTGTTGCCGTGGGGCAGCTGTGGGGCGCCACGGGGCAGCCACGGGGCTCTGTGTGATGCCATGGGGTGTGTGGGGCGCTGCGGGGCTCTGTGGGGCAGCTGTGAGGCTCCATATGACACTGTGGGGCACCGTGGGGCAGGTATGGGGCTTTGTGTGGCGCCGTGGGGCTCTACGTGACGCTGTGGGGCAGCTGTGGGGTGCCGTGGGGCTCTGTGGGGCAGCTGTGGGGCGCCGTGGGGCTCTGCGCAGCACTGTTGGGCACCGTGGGGCTCTATGTGATGCTGTGGGGCAGCCGTGGGGCTCTACATGACACCATGGGGCAGGCATGGGGCACCGTGGGGCTCTGCATGACACCGTGTGACACAGTGGGGCAGCCGTGGGGCTCCACGTGACGCCATGGGGCAGGTGTGGGGCACTGTGGGGCAGCTATTGGGGTCTATGTGACCCTGTGGGGCAAGTATGGGACACCATGGGGCTGTGTGACACTGTGGGGCAGGTGTGGGGCGCCACGGGGCTCTGCGTGACACTGTGGGGCTGTGTGTGATGCCATGGGGCGCTGTGGGGCAGCCATGGGGCAGGTGTGGGGCAGCCGTGGGGCTCTGTGGGACACTGTGGGGCAACATGGGACACCATGGGGCAACTGTGGGGCTCTGTGTGACACCATGGAGCAGGTGTGGGGCAGATGTGGGGCGCTGTGGGGCTCTATGTGATGCCATGGGGCAGGCGTGGGGCAGCTGTGGGGCTCTACATGACACCGTGGGGCAAATATAGGGCGCCGTGGGGTAGCCGTGGGGCTCTGTGTGACACCGTGGGGCAGCTGTGGGGCAGCCGTGGGGCAGGTGTGGGGCGCTGTGGGGCAGCCGTGGGGCTCACCCAGGTAATACTTGCGGCAAAGCTCCAGCTTGTCCTCGTTGGAGACTCGCTCCAGGTTCATGGCGGCACCTGGGGGGC
>NW_020448668.1:3336-5696 GCF_003343035.1 Apteryx rowi
CTCCCTATGATCCTTGGGTGCTCCCCATGATCCATGGAAGCTCCCCATGATCCCTGGTGGCTTCCCCACGATCCATGGAAGCTCCCCATGATCCCTGGTGGCTTCCCCACGATCCATGGAGTCTCCCCACGATCCATGGAGGCTCCTCATGATCCATGGAGGCTCCCCATGATCCTTGATGGCTCCCCATGATCACTGGTGGTTTCCCCATGATCCTTGATGGCTTCCCATCATCCCTGGTTGCTCCCCACGATCCCTGGTGGCTTCCCCATGATCCATGGAAGCTCCCCATGATCATTGGAGGCTCCCCATGATCCTTGGTGGCTTCTCATGATCCTTGGTGGCTCCCCATGATCTTTGGTGACTTCCCCATGATCCTCGATAGCTCCCCACAATCCCTGGTGGCTTCCCCATGATCCCTGGTTGCTCCCCATGATCCATGATGGCTCCCCATGATCATTGGTGGCTCCCCACGATCTTTGGTGGCTTCCCCATGATCCATGGTGGCTCCCTATGGTCCCTGGTTGCTCCCCCTGATCCTTGGGTTGCTCCCCATGATCATTGGTTGTTCCTCATGATCCATGGAGGCTCCCCATGATCTTTGGTGGCTCTCCATGATCTTTGGTGGCTTCCCCATGATCTTTGATGGCTCCCCATGATCCCTGGTTGCTCCTCATGATCCCTGGTGGCTCCCCATGATCCATGGAGTCTCCCCACAATCCATGGAGGCTCCCCAAGATCTTTGGTGGCTTCCCCATGATCCATGGAGGCTCCCCATGATCCATAATGGCTCCCTACAATCCCTGGTGGCTCCCCATGATCCTTGATGGCTCCCCATGATCATTGGTGGCTCCCCATGATCCATGGAGGCTCCCCATGATCATTGGTGGCTCTCCATGATCTCTGGTGGCTCCCCATGATCCCTGGTTGCTCCCCATGATCATTGGTGGCTCCCCATGATCCATGGAGGCTCCCCATGATCATTGGTGGCTCTCCATGATCTTTGGTGGTTCCCCATGATCTTTGGTGGCTTCCCCATGATCTTTGATGGTTCCCCACGATCCTTGGGGGCTCCCCATGACTCCCGGTGGCCCCCCACGAGCTCTAGCTGCTCCCCACGATCCCGTGATGGCACCGATGACGGCCCGGCCAGCGGCTCAGTTGAGGAAGCGGCGGCAGCGCTTGGCGCCGCAGTTGCAGGGCAGCTTGGCGGCGGGCTCCTCGATGGGGAACTTGTAGTCGTAGGTGAGCTCCTCGCCGCGGCGGATGGGCCGCAGGGCGAAGATGACGATGCGCTTGCGGCCCTCGGCCTGGATGACGCGCGAGTAGCAGTTGGGCTCGCACGAGTGGTTGATGAAGCGGGCGGCGCTGCCGTGCATCGTGGCGTCCACCACCTCCAGGTCGTCCACGCGGAACATGTAGCAGCCGATGCCCTGCGGGCGCCGGCGGCGGCGTCAGGCCACGGGGACGGGGGCGGGGGACGGGGACGCGGAGAGGGGACGGGGGACGGGGACGCGGAGAAGTGACGGTGTCAAGGGACAGGGACAAGGACGCGGGCAGCTGGCAGTGGCGGAGGACGCGGAGAGGGGACGGGGACAGGGACAAGGACGCGGGCAGCTGGCGGTGGCAGAGGATGTGGAGAGGGGACAGGGGACGGGGACAAGGACGCGGGCAGCCGGCGGTGGCGGAGGACACGGAGAGGGGACGGGGACAGGGACAAGGACGCAGGCAGCTGGCGGTGGCGGAGGACGGGGGTGTGGAGAAGTGACGGTGTCAAGGGACAGGGACAAGGACGCGGGCAGCCGGCGGTGGCAGAGGATGTGGAGAGAGGACAGGGGACAGGGACAGGGACATGGGTGGGCGACGGTGGCAGAGGACGTGGAGAAGGGACGGGAGAGGTGGCAGGGGCAGAGGATGGGGATGTGGATGGGGGACGGGGACGAGGACGGGGGCAGGCGGCAGTGGCGGAGGACGGGTGTGGAGAAGTGACGGCGTCAAGGGATGGGGACAAGGACGTGGGCAGGTGACGGTGTTGGAGGATGCAGATTGGGGACAAGGACAGGGACAGGTGGCAGTGTCGGAGGACAGGGACGCGGCTAGGTGACAGGGACGAGGCCGCGGGCGGGCGACGGTGTCGGAGGACAGGGACGCGGCTAGGTGACGGGGACGAGGCCGCGGGCGGGCGACGGTGTCGGAGGACAGGGACACAGATAGGTGATGGGGCCGAGGCCGCGGGCGGGTGACGGTGTCGGAGGACAGGGACGCGGCTAGGTGACGGGGACGAGGCCGCGGGCGGGCGACGGTGTCGGAGGACAGGGACGCGGCTAGGTGACGGGGCCGAGGCCGCGGGCGGGCGACGG
>NW_020448669.1:0-1198 GCF_003343035.1 Apteryx rowi
CTGTCGCCGTCCGCCAGGAAGTCGGGGAGCGCCGGCGCCTCGGCCTGCGGGGTCACCGGGGGTCAGGGGGGTCACGGGGGTCACGGGGGTCACCGGGGTCGGGGGTCACCGGGGTCGGGGGTCGCGGGGGTGGAGATGACATGTGTCCACGCAACGCGACACGTCTGCGCCCGCGACACGCGGCCGCACGGGGGCCCCCGCGCACGTGACACCCCCGCGGCACACGGCCGCACACGCCTGCACACGGACGCACACGCCTGCACACGGGTGCACGTGCCTGCGGATGCATGTGTGCACATGCATGCACACCAGCACATGCCTGCACACAGCCACACGTGCTGTGCATACCGCTGCGCACACGTGTGCACACGCATGCAGACAGCCGCACACGCATGCACACAGCTGCATGCACATGTGCACGCACATGCAGAGCCACGCACATGCGTGCAAAGAGCCACTCACGCGTGCACACACACGTGCACACACGCATGCACTCGGCTGCTTGAACATGCACACGGCTGCACACGCACGCACAGAGCCACACACACGCATGCAGAGCTACGCACACTCGCACGCACACAGCCGCTCATGCCTGCACACAGCTGCACACGCATGCACACATGTGCGCACACACACAGCGACAGAAACACGCAGGTGAAGAGCCACTCACGCATGCACACAGCCGCTCATGCACGCAACAGCACACACGTGTACGCAGCCACACGCACGCAGCCAAAGAGCCACACAGACGTGCACACAGCTGCTTGTGCGTGCAGACGGCCACACACGCATGCAGACAGCTGCACACGTATGCACACACACACGCACAGACAGAAACACGCATGCAAAGAGCCACTCACGCATGCACACACGGATGCACGCAGCAGCACGCGCATGCACACAGCCACGCACGCGTGCACGCATGCATGCAGACACGCATGCACACAGCTGCTCGTGCATGCACGCAGCTGCTCGCACACGCATGCACACGCATGCACATGCACGCACACGCATGCACACAGCTGCTTGTGCATGCACGCAGCTGCGCACGCATGTGCACGCACACACACAGAGACAGAAACACGCATGCAAAGAGCCACTCACGCATGCACACAGCCGCTCGCACACGCACGCACACGCGTGTGCCCCCGCTCCGCTCCCGCCCCTCCCGCCGCCGCCGCCGCCCCGCTCACCGCCA
>NW_020448669.1:12109-13135 GCF_003343035.1 Apteryx rowi
GACGCCTGGGCCCCTTGCTGGGGGGATGGGGGGGATTGGGGTCCTCCCGGACACCTGGGCCCCCTGTCTGGCTCCAGGACCTTGGGGGCAGGGACAGTAGCCTGCCCTGATGGCCACGCCCCCTTTGGGCAAAGTGGGCGGAGCCTGTGGTGGGTGAGGGGTGGGGCCTGAGCAGGGTGGGGCTGCAGGGGGAGGGGCTATGCTAATGAGAACACTGGGGTGGAGCCACATGGCAGTGCAATTAGGTGGCCACCTTGTGGGTGTGGCTATGCTAATGAGATCGTTGGGGTGGAGCCACAGGGCAGTGCAATTAGGTGGCCATCTTTGTGGGTGTGGCTATGCTAAYGAGCAACTCAGCRCTATGTCAGTCTGGGCCACGGTGTGGTGCCTCCTCTGTGGGCGGAGCTGCATATGGATGAGGGGGAGGTGCTTAATCGGCATGGGTGGAGCAACGAGGATGGAGGCGGAGCCACGGCACGGTTTTATTGTCACCCCTGAGCAGAGCCGCCCGTCGACGCGCTCGGCGCTGCGCGTCTGTGGGTCCGTCCCGGCGCTCGGCGCTGCGCGTCCGTGGCTCCGTCCCCGCGCTCGGCGCTGCGCGTCCATGGCTCTGTCTGCCGCGCGCGGCCCCGGCTCCTACCGGATGTTGTCGTAGACGCGGACGACGTCGGGGCAGGTGCTGAGGGCGTCGAGGAGGCGYGACGCCTGCTCCTGCGCCGCCGCCGCCAGCGGCACCGTGTCCCGCGGCAGGTACTCGAGCGCGGCGGAGAGCGGGAGCAGCCCGGCCGCCTCCAACCGCTCCCGCACAGCCCCCAGCGCCGAGGCCTCGCAGACAAACTGCGGGAAGGAAGGTGCCGGGAAATGGCCGGGAAATGGCCGGAAAACGGCCGAGGGCAGTCGGGAAATGGCCGGGGGCGGTTGGGGACGGCCAAGAGTGGCCAAGGGACAGCCAAGAACATCTGGGGATGGTCGGGGACGGTCCTGGATGGCCAAGAACGGTTGGGGACAGTTGGGGATGGCCAAGAG
>NW_020448670.1:0-1112 GCF_003343035.1 Apteryx rowi
CCCCGGCTTCTTCCAACATGGCCGCCCCCGCGGAGGGCCCCGTGGCCGCCAAGATGGCCGCCAATATGGCCGCCAGCCCCGTGAACGATGGCTCAGCCAGCATGGCTGCCCCCGCCGAGTGCCTCGTGGCCACCAAGATGGCCGCCTGCACCGTGAGTGATGGTACGGGCAACATGGCTGCCGCCGCGGAGCAACCCATGGCGTCCAAGATGGCCGCCAGCCCCAGGAGTGATGGCCCAGCCAACATGGCTGCCCCCGTGGAGCGCTCCATGGCCGCCAATATGGCTGCCGGCACCATGGGCGATGACGTATCCGACATGGCTGCCACCATGGAGCAACCCATGGTCTCCAAGATGGCCGCCAACACCACGAGTGATGGCTCGACCAACATGGCTGCCCCCATGGAGCGCTCCATGGCCTCCAAGATGGCCGCCAGCACCATGGCTAATGATGTATCCAACATGGCTGCCCCCATGGAGCAACCCCTGGTCTCCAAGATGGCCGCCAACACCACGACTAATGGCTCGGCCAAGATGGCTGCCCCCACGGAGTGCTCCATGGCCGCCAATATGGCTGCCGGCACCACGGGCGATGACGTATCTGACATGGCTGCCACCACGGAGCGCCCCACGGCATCCAAGATGGCCGCCAGCACCGTGAGTGACAGCTCGGCCAAGATGGCCGCCCCCATGGAGCGCTCCATGGCTGCCAATATGGCTGCCGGCACCATGGGCGATGATGTATCCAAGATGGCTGCCCCCATGGAGCCACCCATGGCATCCAAGATGGCCGCCGGTGCCGCGAGAGATGCGTCCAAGATGGCYGCCAGCAGCGTGAGTGAAGCCACACCCAAGATGGCCGCCGCCGAGGGCCTGGCAGCACCCAAGATGTCCGCCAGACCCGCGACCCGCAGCTCCGCCAAGATGGCCGCCGGCCCCGCCCCACCCCTGACCCGGGCTGCCGCCGCCGCCAAGATGGCCGCCGAGCTCCGCCTCCGGGGCCCTGCTGCCAAGATGGCCGCGGGGGCGGGGGCGGTGCCCACATGGGGGCGGGGCCGCCCTGCCCGCAGGCCCCGCCCCCGCGGCGGCGGCCATCTTGGCGCTGCCTCCCGG
>NW_020448670.1:11747-13766 GCF_003343035.1 Apteryx rowi
GGGGGAGTCACTTGCCTCAAGGAGGTGGTGGGATGTCACCACCGGTGGTGGTGGCCCCGGCGGGGGGAGGGGACGCCGGTGGCCCCGACGGTGACGGTGGCGGTGGCGGGCGGCAGGCCAGGCCGGCGGGCGCCTGGGCTCGGGGTCGGGGGCAGCGGCCGTTCACCACCAGCCCCAGCGGCGTCGCCACCCGGATGCCCACGAAGGAGAAGGTCTGCGGGGGGAGGGAGGAGGAAGCGGTGACCACCAATGACCATCGATGACCATCAGTGACCACCAACGACCATCAATGACCATCAGTGACCACCAACGACCATCAATGAGCATCAATGACCATCGGTGATCATCAATGACCATTGGTGACCGTCAATGAGCATCAGTGACCACCAACCAGTGACCACCAATGACCACCAGTGACCAGCAGTGACCATTGGTGACCATCAGTGACCATCAATGAGCATCAGTGACCATCAGTGACCACCAATGACCATCAGTGACCACCAATGAGCATCAGTGACCCCCAACCAGTGACCACCAGTGACCATTGATGACCATCGGTGACCAGCAATGACCATCAGTGATCATCAATGACCATTGATGACCATCAATGAGCATCAGTGACCACCAATGACCACCAGTGACCACCAATGACCACCAGTGACCACCAATGACCATCAGTGACCACTGGTGACCACCAATGACCATCGGTGACCAGCAATGACCATTGGTGACCACCAATGACCATTGGTGACCATCAACGAGCATCAGTGACCACCAGTGACCACCAATGATCATCAGTGACCACCAATGAGCATCAGTGACCACTGGTGACTGCCAATGACCACCAATGACCACCAATGACCAGCAATGAGCATCAGTGACCACCAATGACCACCAGTAACCATCAGTGACCACCACTGAGCACCAGCGACCACCAATAACCACCACTGACCACCAGTGAACATCAGTGATCGTCAGTAACCACCACTGACCACCAATGACTATCGGTGACCACCACTAACCACCAATGACCAGCAATGAACATCAGTGACCACCAGTGATCACCAGTGACCACTAATGACCATCGGTAACCACCACTGACCCCTAATGACCAACAATGAACATCAATGATCATCAGTAAGCACCAATGACCGCTAATGACCACCAATGAGCATCAGTGATCACCAATGACCACCAATGACCAGCAACGAGCATCAGTGATCATCAGGGACCACCAAAGACCACCAATGAGCATCAGTGACCACCAGTGAGCATCAGCGATCATCAATAGCTACCAGCGACCACCAATGAACATTGGTGACCATCAGTGACCACCAATGACCACGAAGGAGCACCAATGACCCCCAGGGATGGCCAGTGACCTCTAATGAGCATCAGTGACCATAAATGAACACCAATGAGCATTAGTGACCATCAATGACCACCAGTGACCACCAGTGACCCCCAATGACCCCCAGTGACCACCAAAGACCCCCAATGAGCATTGGTGACCACCAGTGACCATCAAAGACCACCAGTGACCACCAACAAGCATCAGTGACCACCAATGAGCATCAATGACCACCAATGAGCACCAGTGACCACCAGTGACCACCAGTGACCACCAATGAGCACCAGTGACCACCAGTAACCACCAGTGACCGCCAGTGACCACCAGCGGCCCCCAACGAGCATCAATGACCAGCAGTGACACCAGTGCCTCCCAGTCCCCTCCCAGTGCCTCCCAGTCCATTCCAGTCCATCCCAGTGCCCTCCCAGTGCCCTCCCAGTCCATCCCAGTGCCCCCCAGTCCCCTCCCAGTGCCTCCCAGTGCCCCCAGAACCCCTCCCAGTGCCTCCCAGTACCTCCCAGTCCATTCCAGTCCATCCCAGTGCCTCCCAATCCCCTCCCAGTGCCTCCCAGTCCATCCCAGTGCCCTCCCAATCCCCTCCCAGTCCATCCCAGTGCCTCCCAATCCCCTCCCAGCGTCTCCCAGTCCATCCCAGTTCCCTCCCAGTG
>NW_020448671.1:0-1361 GCF_003343035.1 Apteryx rowi
GGGGACACAAGGGGACATGGAGGGACATGAGGGGACATGGAGGGATGCGAGGGGACATGGGGGACACGGGGGGGACACGAGGGGACATGGAGAGGGATGCAGGGGACATGGAGAGGGATGCAGGGGACACAGATGGACATGGGGGACACGGAGGGGACACAGGGGGGACACGAGGGGACACAGAGGGTTGCAGGGAACACAGAGGGACGTGGGGGACATGGAGGGACGTGGGGGACACAGAGGGGACAGCAAGGACACGGAAGGATCACAGAGAGGACATGGGACGCGAGGGGACACGGGACGCGAGGGGCCACAAGGGGACGTGAAGGGACATGGAGGGGACACAAGGGGATGCGAGGAGATGTGATGGGACACGAGGGGTTGTGGGGGGACATGAAGGGCCACGGGGGGACATGGAGGGGACACGAGAGGCCCCGAGGGGACCCGGGGGGCCGCAGAGGGACCCGGGGGGGGCCGCGGGTACCTGCAGGATGAGGCCCAGGGCGTTGCGGTGGGCCGGCGTGTTCACCACCACCACCCGGCCCGGTGCCAGCGCCTTCAGCCCCGCCACCGACTCGGCCGCCCGCCGCTGCCACCGCCGCACGTCAGCGCCGCCGGGGACCCCGGGAGCCCCGCGGGCATCCACGGGACCCCCAACACCCCCGTGGGGACACCAGGAGCCCCACGGGACCCCCAACACCCCCCCAGGGACTCCCAGGACCCCCGAGACCCCCGTGGGGACTCCCAGGACCCCCCGGACGCCCACGGGCATCCACGGGACCCCCAACACCCCCCTGGGGACTTCCAGGACCCCTGAGACCCCCATGGGCACACCAGGACCCCCAACACCCCCAAGGGGACTCCCAGGACCCCCAGGACCCCCACGGGGACACCGGGACCCCCAACACCCCCACGGGGACACCAGGACCCCCACAGGACCCCCAACACCCCCGCAGGGACACCGGGATCCCCAACACCCCCGTGGGGACTCCCAGGACCCCCGAGACCCCCGTGGGGACACCGGGACACCCCCTGACACCCCCACAGGGACCCCCGGGACCCCCAACACGGCCATGAAGGTGGCACCTGCGGCCCCCCCGGGCGCACCTGGAGCAGGGCGCGGGCCTGGCGCAGCGCCCGCACGGTGCCGTAGTAGCGGGGCAGGTCGGCCAGCGGCCCCGAGGTGTCGACCTCGCCCAGCGCCTCCAGCGCCCGGCTCAGCTCCGCCACCCGCCGCTCGTGCGCCTGCGACCCAAACCGCCCCAAAATAGCCCAAAATGACACCCCAAACCCCCCCCAAACCCCCTCCCCGCCGCTCGGGCGCCTGGGACCCCAAACCGCCCCAAAATGGCCCAAAATGG
>NW_020448671.1:6984-8460 GCF_003343035.1 Apteryx rowi
GCCCCATGGTGGCCCCAAGGCAGCCCCCAGCCCCACGGCAACCCCATGGCTGGCCCCGGCCCCATGGCGGCCCCATGGCAGCCCCCAGCCCCATGGTGGTCTCATGGCAGCCCCCGGCCCCATGGTGGCCCCATGGCAGCCCCCAGCCCCATGGTGGCTCCATGGCAGCCCCCAGCCCCATGGTAGCCCCACGGCAGCCCCCTGGCAGCCCCACGGCAGCCCCCCGGCCGGCCCCAGCCCCACAGCGGCCCCCCGGCAGCCCCCCGGCTCACCGGGCAGCAGGTCGCGGAAGTTGGTGCCGTCGTGCTTGCGGACGGAGTCGAAGACGACGGTGCGCGCCGGCATGTTCACCCCCATGGCGAAGGTCTCGGTGGCGAAGAGCACCTGGGCGGGGGGGGAGCAGCACCGTGGGGCCGGGCCGCGCCGTGGGGCAGGGCCCGGCCGCCGCCCCCCACGGCGTCTCACCTTGACCAGCCCCTTGCTGAAGAGCATCTCCACCACCTCCTTGAGGATGGGCAGCACCCCGCTGTGGTGCACCCCGATGCCCCTCTTCAGCAGCTCCGCCAGGTGCAGCACCTGGGGGGTGGCGGCGGCGGCTCAGCTGGCCCCACAGCGCCGCCCCACACATCCCATGGAGCCCCCCGGCGCGCCCCCGTGCCCACTCACATCCCACGGGGCCCCGCAGCGCGTCCTCGCGGCCCCCACGTGTCCTCCACGTCCCATCCGAGCCCCCCCAAGGTGTCCCCGTGTCTCCCCAAGCCCTGTTGAGCCCCACAGCACGCCCCCCGTGTCCCCACGTATCCTCCGCGTCCCAACCAGCCCCATGGTGTGCCTCCATGTCCCCCACATCCCATCGAGTCCCGTGGTTTGCCTCCATGCCCTACACGTTCTCCATGTCTTCGCGTGTCCCCACACATCCCCCACATCCCATCGCGCCCCATGGCGTGCCTCCTTGTCCTGCACGTTCTCCATGTCCCCACACGTCCCCCACGTCCCATCAAGCCCTATAGCGTTCCTCCAGGTCCCCCCAATATTCTCCATGTTCCCACGTGTCCCCCGGGTCTCCATGTGCCATTAAGCCCCACAGTGTGTCCCCATGTCCCCGCATATTCCCCACACCCTGTCAAACCCCATGGCGTGTCTCCACGTCCCCATGTGCCCCCCTGTGTCCTCCACGTCCCATTGAGCCCCATGGTGTGCCCCCACATCCCCATGTGTCCCCACATATCCCCCGTGTCCCCTTGAGCTCCATGGTGTGTCCCCACATGTCCTCCACATCCTATTGAGCCCCATGGTGTGCCCCCACATCCCCACGTGTCCCCACATATCCCCCGTGTCCCCTCAAGCCCCATGGTGTGTCCCCACATGTCCTCCATGTTCTCCACGTCTTATTGAGCCCCATAGTGTCTTTCCATGTTCCCGTGTGTCCCCACATGTCCCCCATGTCCCCTTGAGCCCCATGGTGTGTCCCCACAT
>NW_020448672.1:0-1130 GCF_003343035.1 Apteryx rowi
CTGGGAAGGTGCCCCAGGACATTCATCGTGGACCAGCTTCTCACATTGGCTGTTTCCAGCACTGGCTGCCCACCCCAGGTTTATGGGTGCATTTTGCTGCCTGGACAGCTCTGTCCTGCTGGGCTCAGTGCCTGTATCGAGGGGAACAGCCAGCCCTGCCCAACCTCTCTCCCAGTCCAGACCCCGGCAGACCCTGGAGGATGGCACTGTGCTCACCCCTGCCTGGGACATGGCCGGGCTGGGCAGGCGCTGGGTGCTGGGGGAGGCTGCCAGAGCAAGAGGGCTGTGGAGGGATGGGGCACTGAGGGCCCCATCATGGGGACCATGCTGGGGGGATGTTTCCCCAACCCAGAATGCATCTTGTCCTGTGCAGTGCCTGCACAGTTGGGCCGTGGGGCCATATATGGGGCAGGAAGGTTGAGTGGGCACAGGGACGGGACACGGATGGGAGCCACGATGCTCCTCACCGCTCCACTGTAAAAGAGAAAATCCCAGGAGAGCTCTCCCAGCCCTGCCTGACAAGCTCTTTTTCCTGTTCCAGCCATGCCAAAGTAGAGGCCGAGGACCAAGAGGTCCCTCAAGCAAAGCTGTGCCAGCCTCGGGGAGCTGCTCTGAGCACCAGGACAGACAGAGCACCCTCCTCGTATGTCCCTGTCCTGCTGGGAGGGTGGCATGGGCTCCAGGGAAATGGTCTGTTCCTGCCTGGGGTCAGTGCAGGACTTTTGCATGTGAGGTGAACACAACAGCTGCTGTGCTGCAGAAACACTGGCCACGACCCCTCACTGCAGCCCCCACTGCCCCTGCTGACCTGCTGCCACCCCCATGCTGCCTTGTCCCCTGCCCCTCTCCCCACACTGCAGAGACCAGTGGTGCAGCAGGAGCTGGCACAGCACCGTAGCTGTTGCCTGGCCCCCTGCCCTCCCCACCTCCCCACCAAACATTGCATCTATCTTCAAGAAGGAGAGAAAAGAGGATCTGGGGAGTGATGGGCTGATCAGCGCCRCCTCAGTGCCTGGAAAGAAAATCTTCCTGGAAGTTGGTTCCAGCCACATGAAGGGATTGGGAACAGCCAGCGTGAAATCCTCAAGGGCAAATGGTGCCTGATCAACACGATTGCTTTCTGTGATGGG
>NW_020448672.1:3799-5449 GCF_003343035.1 Apteryx rowi
GATTGTGAGGTCACTGCTGCCTCAGTACCTGATAGGCCAGCAGCAGGCACATGGCTCAGATGCTGATTGTGAGGTCACTTCCTTCTCTGTGGACTGTCTGCCATCAGCAGGCTCTCGGTTGCTGTGGTTTCTTGTAAAGCCCCTCTGTCTCTGCTGCTGACAGGCCAGAAGCAGGTTGATGGCTTCAGTGCAGACTGTGAGGTCACTGCTGCCTGTGCACCGGATCGGCCAACAGCAGGAACAGTGTCAGCAAAGCAGCTGCGAGGTCACTTCAGCCTGAGCAGCTGAGCAGCAGCAACAGGGCTATGAAATGGCTTGTGAGGACGCTGCTGTCTCTGAAGACGACAGGCCAGAAACGCGTTGGCCTTGCAGGGCTGGTCCCTGCTGGGCTGGGGCTCTCCAGGGAGGCCTGAGCCGCCCCAGGCTGCGCTGGGCAGGGGGCTTGTGCCGGGCTCCCACTGCCATGGATCCAGCAGGGTGCCTGGAGTCCACTGAACAGCCTCATCACCGAGTTCACACAAGCAGGGATTTGGTTGCTTTSTTTGGGATATTTTGCACGCCRAAAGAAAGAGCCTGCTGTTGCCTTTAAAAACAAGTATTTATCAGCCTGTACAAAAGACCTATGAAAACACAGTTCATGCAGTTGTGTGRTGACTCTATTGTTCTACACAAGTGCTCTGTCATGAAATATGTATCTATACACATGTGTGTATATATATAAATATATATGTGCATATATGAATATACACACACACACATATATGTATATACATATGCACATTATATATATTCTGTAGGTGTCCAGGAACTACAGAATGTGTTCCTGATCATCATCTACTTTTATTCTTAGGAGAACAGGTATTTTCAGCACTGGAGAAATATATAGAGGCAAAACATGATATTTAGGAGAGCTTTGCAGAGACTTGTACAGTCTCTTTTGCTGTGTGGTAGGATGAAGACTTAAGAATATGGCATGTTCCCATTAAATCAAGAAATGCAAGAGAATGTATTTCAGCACTAATTGAGAAGGTGTACTAGTGCAAGTGAGGGATATGGACTATTTAGGGACTAYKAGGACATKTTGATTTAATCCATAGTATTCCTTCAGTGACTCAAGACCAAAGAAACATGTTGTCTATCCTTTTAGATAAAAAAACTGTATGTGTTTCTGTAGCCATCTCTGCCTTTCTAGGATTGTTAAAACAGCAATGAATTATGTAGTGGGAACAAAATTGAGAAAGAGTTTGTTAAAACAGCATAAGAAAAAACTTGAAACAACGTCGGCATTTGTTACCTCTAAGCCTCTAAGCTTATGTTAATTTTTTGATATTTCAATGTGGAAGTCATTTAAACCCACAGTGGAAAAGTGAGGTTGGATTGTCCTGGTTGGGTCAATCATTTATCTCCATTTCTGTTACTGTGCTGGTCAGGAAATCCTCTGACCTACCAAACTCAGTTATGGCTCTAGGATCTTTGACTTGAGCCAGTAAAGGTACTGCAGCGCTGTGGTGGCAAAAAGAAATGCTGCCCACAAATGTATTTCCTAATACTAAAGCAGGATAGCTAGAAAGCTTATTTGCAGTCTGTGTTAGTAATCAACACACAAGGAAAGGTGAAACCAGTGGAATGGCTGAACAAAATAAGTATCTT
>NW_020448673.1:0-940 GCF_003343035.1 Apteryx rowi
TATCTGCACTTTCAGTTTCCTAATTTTGGCAGGGAGAATGAAGGAATGTGGTTTCTGTTTTGTCAAGGAAGTAGGACTCCTAAACCTTCACTCTCAGAGATTAATAGGTCAGTGAGAAATGTCAGGAAGCCACTTCATCCCCACCTTCGCCTACAGACAGCATCAACATCACCTTTGTGGCCTCATAGGAGTTTATGTTACTTGTTCTTTAGGACGTGCATGCACAGAGATGCCCCTAGACAGTGCTCTGATGTGGGAGGTTCTGCAGGGCAGAGCTGAGCACACAGCAGGTGGGATGGTGTCTGTGAGCACTGACCGGGAGAAGATGTTGGGACACAGAAAGAGCTGCCAGCAGGGACAGCTCCAGGCAGCAGGGATGGGCAGGGAATGAGAGGGAACCGCAGGGCATGAGCCACCTCCTCTGCAGCCAGACCTCTGGCAGAGGAGAGGGGCATCTGCTCTGCTATGGGCCCATTTCATGCTGTCTGACAAAGGGACTGAGAGTGTCTGCCCTGCGATGTCACTGCCTGTGAGGTGGCATGCCTAGCTGGTAAGGTGAAGGCTTTCCTGAGTTCCCTTCTGTTTCTCTCTTCTTGCCTCCCTTGGCAGCAGGATCATGGTGCTGCTCCTTGTTTCCCATCCTGTCCATGCCACTCCTGTTCTTATTTTGGGGTTCTCTGGGGTTGGGTGTTTTCAGCTGCAGTTCAGACACTGATGCTGCAAGTTGTGGAACAGARGGGTCTGCACAGGAAAGAAATTCYCCCAGCCCCCTTCTAACCTGTGGAGCGCCAGGATATGCAGTCCATGGGGCTGGGAAATGAGCTGACTCTCCCTTAAGGAGAGCCCATCTCCAGTCCTAAYGGTCTTTTGACTGTTTCCCTGAGGTGTCCTGGCAGTCTGCGTGCTGCCCTCTAGAAAGGCACTGCTGTCTCATAGCATC
>NW_020448673.1:3225-5528 GCF_003343035.1 Apteryx rowi
CATCTGCTGGGCCTGTAGACCATCCTCCTCCCATGGGAGCCCTCAAGCAGGGTGCCTCAGTGCAAAGATCCAGCGCAGCTTTTTGCTGAATGAACAGAGAGGAGAAACTGCCCCAGGAAACTCCTCACACACCCAGCCTCTCACACCAGCTATTTCCAGCACTGGCCTTTCCCCATGGTCCCGGTGAGGGGYGATCTTGGAATGTGACCAACTCCATCTGCCTGCTGGACTCAGCACCTGTATGTGGGGAATGGCCACCCTGCTTCGCTTCCCTGTGCGGTCCAGACCACAGCAGACCCTAGAGCACGGCCTTCTGCTAATGCCGGGGGGACAGGATCAGGTCTGAGCAGGGGCTGGGGATTGCTGGGAGGCTGCCAGGCAGGAGGGCCGAGGGGGATGGGGCACCAAGGGCTGTCATGGGGACCATGGTGAGGGGGATGTTTCCTCACCCCAGAACACACCCTGTCCTGTGCAGTGCCTGCACAGTGGGGCTGTGGGGCCACATAGAGGGTAGCAGGGCTGGGCCAGTGCAGGGATGAGGCGCAGATGGGAGCCATGACACTCCACAAGCTCCTGATGGTCATTACGGGGACTCACTGCTGCTAGCAGGATTGGGGGTTTCTCAAGGGCTGCAGGCACCAGCAGCACCTGCCAGGACTCCCAGACCCAGCACAGATGATCAGTGCCCGGCACTGCAGCTCACAGTGTCCCCTGTCCTGTGCCACCATGCTCTCTCAGGAGCACTGCCCGGTGCATCACTGCCAGCCCAGGTGTGGAGAGGAGCTGCTGGAGGTCTGCTCTTCTCATGCCTGTTGATCCTGCCTCAACCCTGGTGTCAGCCCACAGGCTCTGCCTCGGTCATGTTATGTCTCCATACATTCTCATCTGAGACCATGTAGGGACCTGCAGTGCATAGCTCTGCTTGCAGCTGGCCACCACGACCTGCCTGTGTGGTCCCAGGAGATCCCAGCAAGGCTGTGCTTGGAGGCGAGGCTGTGATTGTCCTCAGTCAAAGTTGGTGGGATGGTCTGTCTGGGGGTGAAGGGGAGGAAAGGAGAAGAGACAAAAAAGGAGAAGATGCAGTAAGGGAAATTTCAAATGTGATTAAGGAAAAAATAAAGAAATAACCATGGTACTTGAGTAGCACTGGGGCAGGGGACAGGAGATTTTTAAAAACTCTCCTGGAGAAAGCACCTACCAACCYGATCTAACTGTCAAGTTAGCCCAGCTCAGAGCAGATCATGGTGCTGGAGATCTCTGGTGGTGCCTCCCAACCCAAATCCTATAGGAGGAAGCAGCTGGAAGGCAGAGTGAGGGTCAGGGAACAGTGTTGTGGGGTTGAGGCCTTGCTGGCATTTGKACTGCCTGGTCAAGCCTGTCCTCAGACTCACACAGTCAGCGAGTTCATCCTCAAAAGGAGTCTCGGCTCCATGGACAACAGGAGTCAAACCAGTGCCAGGAGACTACAGAAAAGTTCTCAGGAACATGCCAGGCATTCAGCCCCTTCGACTGCTGAGGTGTCCCCAGGCCGGTGCTTTGCATCCTGGGCCTTAAGGGCTGAGAAATCTTTAGAGCCAGAGCAGATTGCAGTCCCATCTCCTGGGCTCACGGATTACGGTGCATCAGCAGGGTTGTCCTGGCTGCAGGGAGGGAATCACTGCCCAGGGCATGAGCAGATCCCCCTCTGCCCTCCACTCTCTCCTCACACCCTGGAATAGAGCTCATGTTTCCCATGATGGCCCTCTCTGCCGGGCTGTATTCCCAGCCAGAGGGGACACAGGCTTCCCACTGGGGAAATGCAGGAGAGCCCAGTCTCATCTAGAGGAGCAAGGTCCCACCACACCTGCTGGGTGGCCAGGAAYGCAGGCTGCAGACACCACTCTGTTCCCCACACACCTCCTGCCTGGAGCTGGAGGGTGCCCAGCAAGAAGGCAGGCATGCCTGGGGGTCAAATGCCATTGGTGTGGTGGCCTTTGGACCAGCCTCTGTCTGTAAGGGACTCAGGAGCTTCTCTGCTTCCATGTTAGTGGCAAAGTTTGTTTCCCAGCTTCTTCTCTCTGGAGAGCTGAGGATTTCATTCTCAGGAGAAGGGGGAAAAGGAAAGCTTCTTGTCCATGGGATCACCCTGTCAGCCCTCTCCTGCCTTCTCCTTCTCTATCACACCCAGAAGTCCTTTGGCAGGGGCATTCTTTGGTTTCTGACCCTCTATCTGACCCTGCTTCGAGCAGCACGTTGCACTACAGGCCTCCTGTGGTCCCTTCAACCTGAGTTACCCTAGAAGCCTATGATCTCAGGCCCCATTA
>NW_020448674.1:0-5697 GCF_003343035.1 Apteryx rowi
CCTGATACCCTCCCATGAAGTAAGCCTACCCCTGTTTAACCCTTCCCCCTTGACCCTGGATTTGCTTTCTTCGTACATTCACTTGGCTTTTCTGAGATGCTTGCCATGGTGATSCCTACCTTTGCCAGCAGTCCCTTTAAACAACTACCTCCTTTTATTATGTGCAGTGTCCTGCAGGTCCTCCTGCTGTTATCCTGTCAGAGGCATCACAAGACAGGATGAGTCATCTGCACACACTCATTTACAGCTGACACAAGGGAGCTTCAGTCCCGAGGGGCCTTGAGAGGCTTGGGGATTTGACCAACAGAAACCTCATGCTGTTGTACAAGGAGCAGTGGCACGTCCTGCATTGGGGGACAGAACAGTCCATGCATCAGGACAGGTTGGAACGTGACCGTCAGAGGAGTGACCCTGAGGAGAAGGGCCGGGACATTACGAGGGATGCCATATGAGCCAGTGATGCACGTGCACTGCAGATGAGGCCAGCTKCATACGAGGCTGCTTCATGAAGCAGCCACCCAGACAAGTGGAAACATCATCCCCTTTGACTAGGCCTGGTGTGGCCATGTCTGGAAGAGTGTGTCCCAGTGTGGACTGCCCAGTGCTGGAGGAATGGGGAGCAACTTGAGAGGGTCCAGGGGAGTCTTCCAAGATGGGGTTAGTGTGCTGAAGCACATGGCCTGTATGGAGAGGCTGAGGGACCTGGGCTTCTTCAGCCTGGTGAAATGGAGGTAAAGGGCAGTAGAGTAGTAGCCTCCGAGTGCTTGAAGAGATCTTGGATCTCTTCTTGATAGTGGGAAACAGCATGAGGAGGGGAAACCAGGCCAAAACAGGAACTCACAGCTTGACTCCAGGGCAATAAGGCAGCATACAAGAGGCGGAAGGAGGGATATGCAGCAAAGGAGGAATTCAAAAATATTGTCCAGTAAAGATGGGATGGTGTTAAGGAAGCCAAAGCTCTCAGAGGGTACCCAAAGGCAGGGGACATCAAAGGCATGAAGAAGGGCTGCTGCTGCTTCAGGAATGGTAAAGAATAAAAAGGAAAATGTTGGCTCCTTGCTGAAGGGGGCAGAGAATCGAGGAACAGCAGATGTAGGTAGGTCTGAGGAGCTCAGTGCCTTTTTGGCTTCCGTCTTCACCAACAAAGTCTCCTGGGCTGTTGTGCCTAGAGTCAGGGCTCCAGGCAAGAAAAGCAACCAACAGTGCATGAGGGCTGAGTGAGGGATGACTTGCAAGAACTCAACTCCTACAAGTCAGTGGGATTGGAATGGCTGCATCCAAGGACACTGAAAGAGCTGGCTACTAAAATAGCAAGGCTGCCCTCTGTCATCCTTGAAAGGTCGTGGAGAAGGGGTGAGGTCCCAATAACTGCAGAAAGGCAAACGTTACATCCACTCTCAAGGAAGGCCCAGAGGGCAACCCAGGGAACTACAGGCCATTCAGCCTCAACTGGTTGAGGAGTGTGTCATGGAGTGAGTCCACTCATTTCTGGGCACATGAGGGAGAAGAAGGGGATAGGGAAGAGGCAGCATGGATTTACCCAGGGTAAATTGTGCCTCACCAGCCTGATTGCCTTCTAGGATTGCATAGCTCTATTTGTGGTTGGAGAGCAGAAAATGTCTTTCAACTTGATTAGAACAAGGTGTTTGACACTGTCTCCCACAATATCTTTGTGGAATACAATTTAGAAATTTACCGCTTAGATGGGTGGACAACCAGATGATTGATTAGTGACATGGAAGAGGCAATGCTCACTATGCTTGCTGAGGACAAAAAAACTGCAGGGGGACCCCAGCCATATGCTTGAGGGCTGCTCTTCAGAGGGCCCTAGACAGGCAGGAGGTATGGGCTGTCAGTACATGGAGTCCAGGGCATGAGCCACCTCCTCTGCAGCCAGACCTCTGCCAGAGGAGAGAGGGGCATCTCTCCTGCCACAGGCCCATTTCATGATGCCTGACAAGGGGTCTGAGAGCGACTGCCCTGCAATGTTGTTGTCTGTGAGGTGGCATGCCCAACTGGGTAAGCTGAAGGCTTTCCCAAGTCCCCCTCTGTCTCTCTGTCCTCGCCTCCTTCAGCACCAGGATCATGGTGTTGCTGTTCGTTTCCCCTCCTATCCATGCTGCTCCTCTTCTTGCTCTTGGGACAACTTATTCACACAGCTGCCAGATGGGATGAGAAGTGTGATACTTTCTTGTGTCTGAAAATTTCAGAGAAGGAGGAACTGATCAGGGATGGGATAGTAAGTGTCAGCCTTGTCTGCCGTGACCATGAGAAAGTGGATTCCGAGATCCTGAGGGGATTGAGGAAGGACAGTAGCAGAATACAGACCCCGGACTTGAGAGGAGCAGATTTTGGCCTTTCAGGGGACTGGTGAGGGATCCCATGGGAGGCAGCTCCAAAGGGCCCAGGAGCTCAGGAAAGCCAGCAGGTCTTTAAGGACAGCACCTGCCAAGCACAAGAATGGTCCATCCCCATACTCAGTAAAACTAGCAGGTATCTCTGGGGACCAACTTGGCTAAACAGGGACCTCACACCTTAGCTCCAGGGTGATAGGGCAGCATACAGAGGGCAAGGAGGGAGAGGCCAAGGAGGCATTTAGAAATATTGTCCAGTGTCATTGGCTTGGTGTTAGGGAAGAAAAAGCTCCCTGAGTATTGACACTTGCAGGGGATGACAAGGGCATGAAGATGAGCTGCTACTGCTTCTGTAAGAATCAAAGAATAAAAAAAGAAAATGTGGCCTCACTGCTAAATGGAACAGGGAATCTTGTAGCGGCAGATGCAGATAGGCCTGAGTAGCTCAACCCCTTGTTAGCTTCCGTTTCCACAAGCAAGGTCTTCTGGGCTGTTGTGCCTTGAGTCAGGACTCCAGAGGAGAAAAACAGCCAACAGTGGATGAGGTTCATGAGGGATTACTTGAGAGAGTTCAAACGATACAAGTCAAAGAGTTTGGATGGGCTGCAGACGAGGACATTGGACAAGGACATTGAGAGAGCTGAGTGCTGTCCCTGCAAGGCCACTCGCTATCATCTTTGAAAGGTTGTGGAGATGGGGTGAAGTCCCAATGACTGCAGAAAGGCAATTGTTACATCCATTTTCCAAAAAGGCCACAAGGGCAACCTGGGGAGCTGCAGGCCATTCAGCCTCACTTGGGTGAGTGGTGACTCATGGAATGAATCCTCTCAGATCACATTTCTGGGCACATGAAGGAGAAGAAGGTGCCTGGGAACAGTTAGCATGCATTTACCCAGAGTATACTGTGGCTCTCCAACTTGATTGCCTGCTATGAATAAGTAACTATTTGTTGATGGAAAAGAGTAATTGTCCTTTAAATAGAGTTCAGCAAGCTGTTTGAGAGTCTCCCACAATATTCTTGCATGCACGTTAGAACATTAGAGTCTAGAAGAGCAGACAACTGGATGGGTTGTAGATGAGGGCTGCCATTCAGAGGGACCTAGAGAGGCAGGAGGAATGGGCTGTCAGGAACCTCATGGAATTCAACAAGGACAGATGCCATGTCTTGCACCTGCGATAAACCAAAATCCTTCAGTGTTACAGGCTGGGGTCTGAGTGCCTGGGGAGCAGCTCTGTGGAAAAGGACATGAGGGTGCTGGGGGACAGGAGGCAAAACATGAGGCAGCAGCATTCCCTGGCAGCAAAGAAGACCAGAAGCATCGTGGGCTGTATGAGCAGGAGCACAGCCAGAAGGCTGAGGGAAATGGTGATTGCCTTCTAGTCAGTATTCATTAGAGCACATCTAGAACCCTGCATCCAGGTTTGGGTTCCCAGAACAAGAAAGAGGTTGATAACTGGGAGCGAGTCTGGCTGAGGGCCCTCACAGCAGTCAGGGAGCTGGAGCACTTGCTTTGTGAGGAAGCATTGGAACTTGATGCCCTGACAGTGCTGTGCAGTCTCCTCCTTTAGAGGTTTCCAAGACCAGGCTGGATGAAGCCTAGAGCAACCTGCTCTGACCCCAGAGATGACCCTGCTGGGAGCAAGGAGATTGGCCTAGAGACCTCCTGAGGTCCCTTCCGCCCTGAAGGAGTCCATGGTTCTTCCCACTCTCAATCTTCTCTTGTGGATGTCAGGGAAAGCACGCAGGTGCACTGTGACAGGGGAAGCAGGCCATCTTTCTTGTCCTCCTCCAGTCAGAATTATTCAGATGCAGGGCTTCTTGGCAGGAATCCCCAAGACAGCCCTGATCAATCCTTGGCTTCACTTTTAATTTCCTTTTTCTTTTTTTCCTTTCCCCCCTCCTAAGTCTGTCTCTTTTATCATTCCGATCCCTTCCCAAATAGCCCACCCCACCCCTACTCACCCTTAACTCATTGGCACTGTTTTGGTTTGTTTGGCTGTTTGGTTGTTTGTATTTTGTTTTGACGCAGAGGAGCTTTGGTCGCGAAGGATTTTGAGAAACTGTGGTGATTCAGACAACAGATACAACATGAAGATTTACAAGAGAAGTGTCAAGTCCTGTGCCTAGGTGGGAATAACCCCATACATCAGGAGAGGTTGAGGGACCTAGGCTTCTTCATCCTGATGAAGTGGAGAAAAGTACAGTAGAATAGGAGCCTGTGACTGCTTGAAGGGTGGTTTCAGAGATGATGGAGATTTTCTTAGTTTAGGGAAACAGCATGCGAAGGAGAAAGATCCACAAACTGCCTCTTGAGAGGTTCAGAMTGGACTTCAGGTCAAAAGAATGTCACTCGTAGGGTAGTGCTGAGGTGCAACAGGTCACCTAGAGGGAGTCTGTGATCAGCCCCTGCCTTTGTGTTTCAAGGAAAAGCAAGGGAGGACAGGAAGACATCAGGAGAGGCAGGGAGATCCTGGGGTGAGAGCAAGGTGGGGAAGCAGCTTGGGTGTGTACAGTGTGCAGGGAAACAGGCACAGGCGTGGGAAAGCATAGGACAGCCTGTGGTGGAGATGGCCAAGGGCACAGCCAAGGCTGAAAGCTCCCAACACAGCTAGGTCTTTGTCCTTTTGGCTATGGCTGGTGTCTCTGACACCGAGGCCCCCCCAAGAAGACACTGTTTCCATAAAGCAGTGTGGCCTTGCTGCCTCCTTGTCCCTTGGGAGCCAGGAGGTGCCGTATCATGGTCCTGCCCTTAGTGTTGTGCACCCCCACCCTCACACTGCCCCCAGGAAGAGCCCTGAACAACGCATGATGGAAAGGTCACCCTACCCAGGGGATGGTTGTCAGTGCCTGGTCACTCTGCTTGATAACACACATCAAGGTTGACTTGGCATCACAGCCACCCTCACATTGCCTTTGCCTACCTGCAATCAGGRCCTCCAACTTTCGTCTCTAATCAGCCCCTGGGGAGACTTTGTTGGTAATGGCCCTCAGTGGGACTCATTATCTTTCCAAGAAACTTGGGATTTGCTTCTTGAGAGGTTTCTTCAGTCTCTTCTCTGCATCTGAGGTTCACTGTCTTAGCACCAAATACACCCGAAGGATCATTAAAATGTAAAAAATCCCTAAGGAGCCGTGCCTCTTTCCATAACTTTCTTCAGCTCTTCAGTTCTTGTGTCGCTAATTGGAAAGTTTGCAGGAGTATATTGAAATTAGGCAGATTTCAATGAGCACCTGAAAAAGAAAGATGTCTGCTTCTTAAGCTTTCTTGAGTCTTCTGTTTTCAGAATAAGTCATACCCACATTCCCCAATTCATACTGATCCACAGTGTCTCCTAATGAAGT
>NW_020448675.1:0-1401 GCF_003343035.1 Apteryx rowi
AAACAACTTTCATTACATAGCATATTTTCCTTATTATAAGGCACTTTAAGAACAAGAAAAAGCCATCTGCTGTAACTTGGCTGCCCTTTCCATTTTAGGTTAATCCACATTTCTGGCTTTTTCATCATCATTCCCAATTAAATCTTTCTCCAATACAAATTTAGATGGTTTTACAATTTTTATTCAAACCTTTGTATTTAATTCCAGTTCTCCTGGCAAATCTGACAAACTCATCATATCTTATATGAATTACATCTGCCTAAACTTTCTACACATATGTAATTTTCCATCTTTAAACTGTTTGGAGGAAAGGACTGCAAACTCCCATGTGACTAATAGCCCCAGCTTTGTGCTGGATGCTGAAGCACAAAGGCATCATAGCACACCCTGAATTTTAAAAACCTCCTCGTGTGGAGGTCCTGTGTGGAGCTTTCTGTTCACTTCTACTTTGCACTTTGGAGGCTACTGGAAGGAGCTGTCACGTTCTGCTTTGCGCACTCGGAGAACTGCACCGTGCCCTGTCTCTTGGGGAGACATCTGATTTTTGTTCTGCCTAGTTCTCTCTGTCGTCCCTTAACCTAGTACAGAAGTATCTGTGCGGGGAGCGGTATGTCGGGAAGTGCTTGCCCTGCAGTTCTAACACTGCCTCTCCTATTTCAGTCTTGTTAATGAACAGCAAAACAAAAAAACAAGCCGACAAGTCTGACCTTCTTTTAGATATCACAGCAGGCACATGGCATGGCTTCTCCCAGGCATACTGATCGCTTTTACCACATTTATAGTACTCTCATAAATACTTCTTGGAGCAGCTCCAGGCAATTGTAATTAATTCTCAGTGGGATGCTCATAGTGGTCACCCTGAATCCGAAAGGTCAGGACTTTGTCTGTGCCTTTACAACATCAGTAAAAATTAAATACCGCTTTCCCCAAAGGTCATCATAAGGCGAATACACATAATGATCAATCTCAATCAGTTGCCTGGTCCCTGCTGGTTCTCGTTATTTCTGCAGCCATCCCCAAAATTAAAAAGAAATACATAAAAAGACCGAAACGGAAGCCATTTTTCACTGTTGATTTAATCCTCCATCCTGTGCAAGCAAGTGATAAAGACAACACAGCAGAAGAGGGGTAGAGAAGAGGGGTAGCCCCCGCGAGCACGGGCAGAGCCGCTCACCCATGGGCACGCTGGCATAAACTAATCTCCCTGGCTTCCCGGGACGGCTAAAAGAGGAATATCCAGGCTGGCAGACATCTGTTGCGCAGCAGTTCAAGGAGAAAGCCCACGCAACCCTAAGGAAAATGTCACGCCAGGATTTTCTCTGTTGGCGACGAAATGCGCCGCGGCGGCAGGCGGAGGAGCCCGGCGGCTGCCCCGACCGCGGCCGCCGCCACCGGCGCCTC
>NW_020448675.1:1780-46152 GCF_003343035.1 Apteryx rowi
CCCCTCACGGCGGCCCTCTCATGGCGGCCCGCGGCCCCTCACGGCGGCCCCTCAAGGCGGCCCGCGGCCCCTCACGGCGGCGGGAGACGCCTTGCCAGCCTCGCAGCGCGCCATGAAGGTCAGCTGGCCGCACGACACACGTCTTTATTTACTGCATCGGTTTTACAGCCAGTGCACCATTTTATTCTCCGTAACTGCCATGCCCTTTGAAAAGGGCAATCTGAAATTGGTTGTGGGTTTACCTTTTTTTTTTTCCCCTCCTTTAATGCTGCATATCTTGCAGCCTGGCAGCTTTAGAAAGGGGGAGGAGGGAGGAGATGTGAACATGGGCAAAGCACAAAAATAAGGGAAAGAAACAGGGCAGTGTGCACCCAACCAAGGAAGGAAGAAGCCTCAACCAGTGTCATGTGCAAAATAAAACCAGTTCTGGACCGCTCAAACCACTCAGTTACTCAAAACTACCGTCTCCGTGAGGGGAGAACATCAATAATCGAGTCAAATTTTTCTTTCAGCTACACTGGTGTAAATCTAGGTACCTCTCTCAGTATCACTGGTCTCTCTTTCCAGAGCTGCATTAGTGCCAGAGAGGTCAAATTTGAACCTAGTGGTTTTATAAAGATTTTTTAATTTTATGACAATTTTTTTCTGCTTCTTTCACTATATTGTTCCTTTGTCTGACAGATGTTTCTTTCACTAGCCCTGGAGAAAATCCTGAACATGATTTTGCTCCTTTCAAAAACCATGTAATTTTGCATGTAAATATCAAGTGCTGTTGTTCAGCATGGGAAGTGCCAGCTTCAGGGCCAAGAAACCCAAGGTGGCTGAAACGAATGCAAGTAAGAATCTCCAAAGATGGTCAGATATTGGGTGTCATTGTACTGCTCATTTCTCTTAGGACGTTCTCCATCTCTGCTCATAGGCCTTTCACAAAACCATACGAAGTCTTCATCCCAGCTTCACTCTCCTTACATGAATCTCTGCCTCATTCTCTCCTACCCTGTCCTCTCATATATGTATCATCTTTCTCAATTTGTTTTTTCTGTTTAGTCATTCTGCACCCCAATTAAACCAGCCAAGGAACAGAAAATTAGCAAGCCTATCAAGCTTTTCCTCACTGCCTCGCTTCCCTCAAGAATTCATGGAGCCAAACTAAGGTGAAAAACATCACATTCTTCATGATGTTTTCAAGGTCTCTCTCTTTATGTTTGACTCATCTCGACTGCAACTCACTGAGCCAAGGACTGTCTCCCAACAGTACAATCTCTGTAGATCTTTGGCTACTGAGAAGTACAAATGAGAAGAAATTATCCGTCTTCAACTTGCACACGAGATAATTTCAATTTCTATCAAATAGCGATTTTGTAAGAGATGTAGACAGATGATGGGCTCTGGCTGGTGTTTATTATAGGAAGTGTAACAACAGTTAGGATGCATCCCTCCTACTCTGCTCTATTTATCTATTGATTCCCATCATATAATTAAATTGTGAACTCTGAAAGGGAAAACCATCTTTCCTTTCGAGTACTGTACGATGTCTACCCCACCAAGGCTCTGATCCCTCACTAGATCTCTGGTAATACTGCAATGCAAATAGCAACGGAGCTGCATCTGCCTGCTCCCTTTCCCAAAGACTCCAAGCTAGCTTAATGCAGGGGATCTTATATATGCAATAATACAATAGCCCAAGTGACAGATCATTACAGTGCTATTGTGCCCTGCCAGAAGTGTTGTTATGAGTATAACAGATTGAGTTGGTTATTAATCATCTCAAAGCATTTTTACATGAGCACAAATATAAATCACAGCATTCCATCCAGTTGGTAATTACATTCTGCCACAGTAAATTCTTTCTGAAATTTCTACCAATAATAGTATTTTTTGCTTCCAGTCCTAATCTTTGTGCTTCATTGCTTTGCACTGTTAAATAGCAGATATATTTCTCTTCTGAGGTGATCAGTTTCCTTTTATGGAAATTCAGAGGTACAGAGAGCTGCATTATATGCTTCATGTAGCTATCAAAGAACTCTATAAAGCCCCTTTTCATATTAAATTATGTATAAATGCTAAATTTTCTTACTCTAAAGAAACTACATTAATGCCATTTAACAATTGAGCTCTTAAGGCAGCCTTTTCGAAAGCCAAAATAGTAAACATTGGCTCCTAAGTCATATTTATCCCATGATGTCATCAAAGCCAAAAGCAGGCATGAAAGGGAGAAAATACTCTAATCTCTTCTTAATGCACACTTCACAATTTCCACACAATTTGGAGAATTCTGAATATAAAATAACAATGTCATTTGCAACTGGTTACTTATTATTTATTACACATAGCTATGTAACTGTGCATTCCTTTATAGTACATGAAGGGAGCTTTCAATTAGTAAAGCACAGAAGATTTGGCCCTTTAGACAGCCACGCTTGAGAACATTTGAAAAGCAATTTCTTGCTGAACCACAGTTTCTGAAGACCTGCACCATTATTCATAGCTACAATTTAGGATTTGTTCCTCAGGGAGAGCAATTCTATTTTATCCTTTCAACAGCTTTGTGTCCAAATGAAAATGGCATATTGGATCATGCCACGTTGGTGGCATTGTGGATCGTTTCCCTTATTCTAAAAAAAAAAAAAACAAACAAACTTGCCAGTAACCTTACGTAAGCCTCAATACACTTTTTAAGAAAACTTCCAAAGAGAAAAAATATGCAACATCTTTTTAAAACAATATCATAGTCTTGAAATTATGTATAGCACCTGATATCATCAATTGCGCAGCTGTTTTTGGAAGCCTCTCTGGTTCAGCAGCAAACTAAAGAGATAAGCAAACACATACAAGGATCTGCATCGTTGCTTGGAAACAATCAGTTTGGGAATGGCATAATCATATTACCCTAAAGAAGACCAAAATATTAATAGACTTCATGAAATTCAGATGCAAACTCTTCCTCTCAAATTAAATTTTGCTGTACATTTGTAATGGGTTTCCTCTTTTTTTCTTCTTCTCCACCAAAAGGCATGCATAAATGCCTCTTGGTATGCAACAATGAAAAATATATGTGCTAAACCTTTATTGATTTATTTGGCATTCCCATAGACTCCCTACTCCCAAAACATATGCATTCCATTATATACTTCATGTTTGCAGTGTGAAAAGTAGATTACATTAAAAAGAGAAGACTGAAGAGCTTAAAGGACTGGTAATGGAATACAGAGGCCTGGATTATTCAAGCTGGGCTTGGCACACAAGTGCGGCTGGGAACACAGGAGGGGTGCTCATGATCATGCAATTTTAGGCAACTCAGTTAGTTAGCATGTCTAATTAGACTCCGACTATACTGAGTGGAGAGACACCAGCTTCTCCCAAAAGTGAGCCTGAACAGGAGTCTAGCTTATTGTCCTACTCTTTCTCCACTGATTGCGGAAGGAGTCTAGCTAGCTAAAAAGATGACTGTGAGTAGAGCAGCCTCAGGCCTACTCTGATTTATTTTCAGCTGTTTCAGAGGCAGTTTGGCACCCTGGGATTGCTACAGCATAGGGAAACCCTAAGTATATGCTGAAGCTGCCAGCCTGGAGGGTGCTGGTGTATAACCCAGTTCACCATCTCTGAGATTTAGATAGTTCTAGCTAAATTTCTGGCTAAATTTCCAGCTTTGAAGTGGTGCAAAATTTCAAGAAAGAAATGAAGTCTTCTGTAACTAGAACTCCACTTTTGGAAAAGTACTTAAACACACCCTTAAATCCATCCTTATTCAAAGGAGCTCTCATATACAGGCAGAAATCCCATTGGCTTCAGCGGAGCAGAAGCATGTGTAAAGTATAACGTACACTTAAATGCTTTCCTAATAAGAAGGCCTTCTGAATCATGGTCGTGGTTGCTGGTTTAAATCCAGCCAAGGATGATAGTCATCTAACCTTACTATCTAATGAGTATTATTGTGAAATTAGGTTAAGGGCCATGTGCTGCACTCTCTAGACAGATAGCCGTATCAGAACCATGATGACAACCCAAATTAATTTCATACCTGCTCAGCAGAAAGGCCAAGGACTGGAACAACCTTACAGGCAGACCTGCATTTTCACTCCAAGATACCTCTTTTTGAGGCAGGTTGATGCACACAGAGCAGGAATAATGCAGAGACCACTACTAATGTTGCCTGGTCTTAATTCCATTCTCTTAGATTGTCAAGCAAGCCTGTGCTTTTAATGGGTACAATATTTCTATTAAAAGGATGAATTGTAAAAGTACGAATGGGAGATGATTCTCAAAAGGGATTCTCATAGCCAACAGAAAGCTTCATGCCAGTTGCTTAAAAAGCCTTTGAAAGTTTTCCAAGAAAGCACAACAGAAGCACAGATTACTCCTACCAGTTTAGCTTTGTAACTGCCTTCCCTTTCAATACCTATTTTTATCTACAGAAGAGTGACTCCCCCCCAGGTCCCTTCTCACTGCCAGCATCCTTGAGAAAGGGCTGAATAGAGCTTCTCTTTCCACCCCATGCACAAGCAGGGCTGTGCCACAGGTTGCCATGGGCAGAGGCACAAGGTGGACTTACCCTGCGGTGCCTGAAAGGACTTCCAGCATCTCCAGCAGAAAGCAGTAGCAATGAAGTCCAGCCCTCAGGGGCAGCACAGCTGACTGCCAACTCCTGAAACCTGGAGTGGTTGTGGAGCATTTGACAATTTCTGCTTTGCCAATATGACTCTCATGAAGTTTAACTTATTCTGTCACCTGAGCACCTATATTACCATCTGACTAAAGAAAATATTTGTGTCTCAGCCAGCCCCTCTAAGTGTTCTGTTTTAATGAGACAGGTTCCTGCAAGTAATTTGAGTAAAAGATCACATCCTAGACACTAATACAGGTTCCTAGGGTTTCTCAGAAGCCTTTTCTTGTGTGTGTAACATTTGTTCCCAGCCAGTGTTGCAGATCCAATGAATTTTTGAATGCCGCATTTTGATCAGAATTTTTCTAACTYCTTTGCTGCCATGTCTGTGCACTTTGCAGAAGAGTTAATCTGATCTGAGTTCTCTGAGAGTGTCCTAGAGACCTTTACTTCTTTATTAACTATTCTGATGGTGTACTAGACCTCTTGGGCACTTGTGCTTCCACTTCTAGAAGTCTAATGGTCCTTGGTACATCTGCTATCCTCACTCCTACATCCAAGCACTGAGAAATTCCTCAGCTAGCTGCTTCAGAAATGCAGATCAATGGACAAAAAGATAATAACCTTTTCTCAATTGTGTTTCCTGAACTACTTTGTCTATTAGAAAAATCTTATTTTTCCCTTGTCTTTGCTACTCCTTCAGCATTCAAATGACTACTCAACTTCTCATTTCTTCCTCTTTGGATTTTTTATATATTGCTAACACGCCTTCATTTTAGAAATGGAAATTTTATTATTATGTTACTGTTAGCTTGCTATAATATATCTACGTGGTATGCAACTCTTTGTGCACCAACCTGGTCCTGATAAGCATCTTTTGTTGTGGAGAGGTTGACACAGCATGAACGTGATGATTTCAAAGTACTTCTATACCCATCTTTATACCACTTCCTACTCTGGCTTGTCATAGCCAAAATCTGCAAGAGCCTTTCTACTCTGAAGATGTGGGCCCACCTTCCAGTCTCCGTCCCATGTAAGTGTAAGGAGTCGCATAGTCTTTCCACTCCACGTGTGATCTGAGCTCTTTTCTCTGCTAACCCCTCAAAGGAGCCAGGATTTGGGATGGCCGTGAATGCAATTCACATGGAAATGTCTACAGTCATTGCAACCTATGCTTTGGGAATCCTGGGCAAAAATAGGGAGCAGATGGAAAAGGATGACATCAGCAAGGAAACCCAGAAAAGATAGCAGCCAGGAGCCCATTTGGGTGAGAAGGGGAGAAGCCAAGGAAATGAGCCTGGTATTACCAAGGAAAAATCTGCCTTTCCAGTAAGGTTCAAGGCAGCAGAATGTGGCAAAAGGCAAGCGTCCACATACTAACGAGTTAACAGCTTGGGAAGGGACTGTTTATCACAAAGGACGATGAAGCCGATGATGAAGAGTGAGGCACATGCACTAAGCTTTCCTGAGAGGCTTAAACATTTCAAGTACCACCACATGTAGCCCTGTAGCATAGTAAATGCAGTATTGCCACAGATAGTAGCAGGCCACAGGCTTTCTACGGAGTTTACAAGGCCTCAAGACTGAGGTTCATCAAGCTTACTTTGTATGAACTTGTCTTAATTCACTTGGAACTTTGTTTTCACTTGTTTATCTGTATTGGCACTTTTTCTGATAACCAGTGGCAACACCTAATTTGTTTTACTTTTGCTTATCTTTGTATGGTATAACCATAATATTTACATCAATAGTAGCAACAAATAGTTATTCTGCGTAGAATGACATATTTTTGACTAACAATGATGTAGTGTAGAGGAATACAGGGCTGATGTGATAGCAGAGGTCTTGAAAGCTGGGACACAACACACAGCATAGAGGAGTACGGACATGGGATGATAAAAGAAGGGCACAGGCTGATATGGCAGACCCGAGGGCGACAAACAACTTACCAATGGTCAGCTAAAGAAATACCAACCTGAGAGCTGGACAAAACATATTTTCAGAGTAGCAAAGAGAGCAAAGAACAAGTATCTAAAATATGTAATACATACCATATATAGTAAATTYGGATGTAAAGTGGAGTCGCAAACCAAGGTGTAAAGCATATAAGCAAACATATAAAAATGACTCTACCTGGAGCCTAGAGAGAGAAAGAAGAAACCATCAGTTTTACCCTCTTTCTGGTGAAGGACTTGGGGATGATGGTGACACCCCACCCACACTGAAGTCATCCATGTCAGGACCCAGAGAGGCAGTGGAAGGGACTGCATAGCACTGGAAAAGGGGCTAGATACTAGGAGTGTGTGTATAATCATTTTAACTGTAGTATTATTATTAGGACCTTTTCTTTAACAGTATTCCTTGCTTTTTTTTTTCTTTATTTTTCTGTAATATTGACATCTGGACTAATAAAAAATCCTTTGATTAGATTGTTAAGGTTTCAGTTATACTAGCAATAAATTCTTAGCTCTATATATAAAGTGTGCTTCCTTTTTGCCTGTAACAAGATTTTGAGCTTAAATCATGTAATAAATCCATGATGATTTGGGGACTCAGACAATTTCTGATTTCTCTCTGTCAAAAATTATGCTCACCAGCCACCTGAAGGCACTATTATCACTGTTTTACCAGAGCAATGCAAGTAAGGGAGGGAAAGAGACCCTTAGCAGTCACAGAGCGTCCATTACATTCACTCAGCCAGAGAAGCACCCTAACTGAGAGCCTATATAATCACTATAGTATAAAGGATTGCCAGTTCCTGCAAGAAGCATTACTCTTTCATGTGACTCTGCAGTGCATGTGAGTAATTCCCATGGACTATTGCCAGCTCTGTACTGATGAGTTTTAATGTGCACTTCCTGCTTTTCTGAGTTCCCTGTATGACAGAACTAGGTTTTGAAAAGCATGAGATACACCCCAGCATCTTCATTTCTACACTGTGGCAAAGTGACTGAGCACTTTCTCAAGATAGTCTTCAGCCAAGCATCACAGAGCACAAGAAAACCCCAGCTGATATTGGACATAGAGGATCCATTACACCAGTTTCTTGCTCACAGAGGCAAAGAAAGTTCTTAACTACGCTAGTTTTATAGTTATTCTGCCTGAGTAAGTAACTTAAAGCAGGTGCAGCATCACCAAGAAATGCAGCCAGTGGCCTGGACTTTCAAAGGGATTTGAGCATCTAGATGCAAATATAGCCTTACTGAAACTACCTCACGCTCCCTGGGATACTCGAGTCTTTCAAGTTGCTTTTCCCCTGATTATTGCAGCACTTCTGACATTTGCTGAGAAATTTCCAGACCTTTGCTGAAATTAATAAATTTGGAAGACGAAATTCCAGCATCTCCTTCTGTAATCATCTAGATAATCCGCTGGATTTCCACAGCCATTACCTGCAAGTCACACTTAATCTCAGGAGCTCCAGTGGGAATTCAGTACCTCTGAAAGTCCAGCTGTGAAAAAACAACAAGCTACAGACAATCAGGAGAGGATAACAGCAAATGAAATGAAAGAATAACTCTGAGAGATACAGTATCCCCTGGAGAAGAGGATGTGAGATCTATCTGCTGCATAGATTTTTAGGTTAGTTTGAAAAAATGTAATTACTAATATTTTTTAAAAGTTTTCATTGGCAAATTAGCCTAAATCCTTTTCAGAAGTGAAACAAAGATGAGTTTGAATGAGGAAAGGATGGTTGTTGGCCACAGAGGAGCCAACCCCCTATGCTCAGTGTATATGCCTCTATGTTGTACATGTATTTTACTTGTGTTTCCCATCTTTATATCTGCCCTTTAATTTAAGGTTGCATGTTCAAATAGTAAATAACTCACAGCTGCAGAAAGGACATTGCAGACAGTCTATAATTTACTGCCAAACATGATTCTGAAGAGGTTTGCAATTTGTGATAATGGTATTGTTATTTCAATTCTTTTCTTGTAGATCATCCTTCATGACACATAATACTTTACAAAGCTTTCTGTGTTTAGCAGTGTTAGCCCCTCAAGCAAGAGATTACAATAAGAATATTCAAAATTTTATTACTACAGCTATTTTTTATGTCCCTAGCAGCAGTAAATACAAGGTATGAGTGGGTAGTGCCAGGAAAAATCATTTTTGTTTGTTTTAGGCAACAAATAAACTACATATGTCTAATATGATTTGACATAATAAACCCTCAGTACAATTAGTGCTTAGATTAGTAATTTTATAATTCAGTTGTTTGGCAATGACTCAAACCTGTTGTTTGCCATCTTTCAAATAACTATATAAACTGTTGTAGTGAGGAAAACGGAGACCTGTGATTCATTGTCTCAAAATGTACTTTTGCTTTCCAGGTCTCAAAGCTTTGTTCTGAGAAAGCTGTCTGGAGATGATTTGGATTAAATGGACAGTCTTTACCCAAAGCAGTCTAAGGCTCAGCTAACAGTATATAATCTGTTTCAGTGCCAAATGAATTTGGAAAGTGTGCCCTCTCACAACAATAGGCCATTTCTCTGCTAAAGAATTTGCACTGTACTGCTTTCCAGGCAAGATATGCGTTCTCTCTTATCTCAGAGGAGGGGTGGGGGTATGCAAAGAGCATCATCGCCCTTTTGCAGACAGGATTCAAAGCAGAGGGGTTTGCTGTTTCTGTAGGCTAGAGGCTGAAGTCTGCTTCTAATTACCATACTGCTCAAACCCAGCTAGGATTCTGATCTGCCAAATCCAAGGTTTTCTGTTAATTTATTTTGATTTGTGATATTGGTCTTGCTGAGTTTTCCCATCAATGACTCCTTCCATAAGCATTACTTTGTGTCATCAAGGGCCTCTTGAGGAAGGGGAAGCACTCAACTATGCTGCAAGGCTATTATTCGCAGACCATACGCAATTGCTCAGGATCTGTGAAATTGTACTCGGCTCCCAGATTGTTCGTGTACTTCTGGAATGTATCAGTACTGAATATGTCATCTGGAATGTTATAGTCAAATGGTTACGCTTTTCCTCTTTTGCGCTCTGGTATGCTTGTTTCTTTTCCCTAACAGGAGTACACTTTCCGCTAGAAAAATAATTTCCAATGCTTCCAATTTTTCTTGTACTATGGAAATACACTATTTCCTTTTTGAAGAGCCTGTGTTTTACCCTAACATATGATTTTATTCTTTGGGTTTAAAAACACACTTTATACTGTAGCCCAAACTCCACTGCCTTATATCCCATGTCTTTCTTCTCACCTTAATGCTAAGAGAAAGAGGGGGGGTCATACAAGCTACACCACTCATCTGACCTCATGGAGAACTTCAATGCAAAATGGTAGATAGTGGGTGGTACTCTAAAACATGGCCTTTGTTAATTCTTTGCTAACTCTTCTAATATATATCAAAAGGAACAGGGCTCTTGAGAGGCCACAGTGGTAAAATCTGTATTAGCTGGTAAAACAGAAACAGGAGTAGGAGTGATTTACTTTTGATGCCAATTAATAGCTATATGTAGCTGAGCAACAGGACAATAAAGACTCGTAATGTACTAATTTCTTTGAGTGGAATGAACGTAGACTGGGCAATCGGATTGCTTGATATGACATTTGTGAATTTGGGTTTATTTATCAATCAGGACTGATTTTGGTAAGATATTGTAAAGTTAATGTGACCCTAATGATGTTAAGTACAGAAGCGATATAATTAGAAGAACGTTCATAGTTAATCAATATTGTAAAAACTTCCACATGCTTTTCTGAATAGATTATTATATATATAGTTTTAAATAAAAATACTGATGAGAGAGTCTCATTTAGAAAAAAGTCATATTTGCAGAACAATTCTTTGGCTGAAAAATTCTTTCAAAATGTATTGCCATCTTGTTCTGCCAGGCCAAGAACTTCAACAGCACAAAAGAGAGAAACTGAGAGCAAGACTGTGCTTTGTAAGACTGCGTAAGAAAATCTAGCAGCAGAAAATCCTTGCTTTGCTTTGTGAGTTCTTCTTAAAGAAACTTGTAACCTCTTTTAATAATTTTAGTGTGACTGACCAGGAATAAATGTAGCAAAATGTTACCCAGGCTCTATCTCATTGCAATATAACAGAAGTAAGAAGTGTCCTCTGAGTGGGTTTTTTTCCCTTTTATTATTAATATTTACACGTAAAAGTCATTTCATGAAAACAATATACTTTATTGTACCTCTAACATATCTTGAAAATATAACTCTTTCTCTGGTTTCTTCAGGATATAGTGCCCACAGTCTTCTCAGTTCTGTGGCACATGCAGCCAAGTATACCTCAAACATCTTTGGCCAGCCAAGTCTGTTTCAGCAGCCCCTATATTCTGACTATTGCCAACCCTTCCTCAACTTGGAAAGATCTTGGTAGCAGCAGGGACCCACAGAAGAAATCATGGAACCTACATGAACAACATATCCAAAAAAAAAAAAAAAGAGAGAGAGAGAGAGAGCTGCAGAATAATTACTGTCCTTTCTTTCCTCCTTGTGTGACTGGCCACACAGAAGCTCTTTCTAGGGGCCAGCGAGCAATGACCTCCATCTCCTATGTGAATAAAGCTTGCAGCTATCAGAGCTCCTCAGTGAAACAATAGCTCTCAGCGAAAGACAGACTGACCCTCACAATGGCACCATGCAAATCTCTGAGATTGGGATGCACTTCAGAGACGTTTCAGCAGACCTTGTTTCACAAGGCTCTGGACTTAGGGGAGCATTGAATGCAGTTTACTCATAGCGTGACTTAATGTGATTAGATAGCCTGACACTTCAGGTTTAACGTTAACAATAGGAGCCATTTCAGCTAYTAGCTCCTGGAAAGGGAAGGGAGGCTGGGTTAAGAGCTTCATACGTACTAAAAGACAGTTTCCCCCCAGAACTCAGCATTAAGTGATACCAGCCCTAACAATGGCTTTTTGCAGATATTTTGTCAGTCCTTAGGGACCCAATCACGTCAGGGTCAAGGCTTCCTCTCATCTGTCCTCTACCTTACTGAGTGTTATGATATCTGCAAATTAGCGCCCCTGCCTCACATTGCCAAACCCACCTCAACAGTAAACAGAGCCACCACAAATGAGACAAAGCAGGATTTACCCAGCAAGAGATAAGGTTAGGTTTTAGTTAGAAGATTGTAAAGTAAATTACCAGCAATGCATAAATACACTTCTAATCTCATCCCTGCAGCACAATGTGCCTCTATTTGCTTTGACACTCTTACCTAGGACATTTCTCAGCTGTTAGAAGACACCTTCATTGTCCCACTTTCAGCAGACCTTTTCCCCAAAACAGCTCTGATTTATAGACTGGAGTCAGAGCTATAAAGGCAAATGCTGAGGAGASTATTTAAAACGAGTCAGTCTGGGTAAGAAAATGACATTAATTGTCTACAGACCATCTTTCCTCATCTCTGGATTAGATAACATAATGCATTGCTATTATATATTTTATTTGTCATTGATCACAGGAAAAAAAAAAAGTGAAGCTCGTGCAAACTGCTGCATACTTTTAACTCAGATATCCATTTAAATGTTGTCTTATTTTATTTCTTCTCTTCTCCAGCAAATGTTACAATCAGTTGTCAGAGCTCCTGAAGATCTTGGGTTTTTTCTAATAGTATGAAGTAGCCCAAATAACATCAATGGGCTGCAGCTAGAGGGCATTGCTAGGGAGGAAAATTAGCCCAGTCGAATAAACATGGATCAAATTTGGCTAAAGCCTCAGGGTGAAATCTCTAGGTCACTTTGACTGAAAATGATAATATGTAATGGGTCAGCCATGCAGGCCTCATCTCCTCCTGTCTTCCAGGCTCTGGAGTAAGTCTTCATAGACTAAGCAAGCCAATGTTTTTCTGACAGCCCAAAGGGGTTAACTGGCTCTGGGAGGGCACAGATGGGTGCTGCAAAGGAGAGGGGACAAGAGTGCACCATCCTCATAAAGGGTGCAACAGCAGAGAACAGGCAAAGAGGGATCAGGGAGTTCTTGTTTCAGCAGCGGTGAGCTATTGTGGCAGCTCAGTTGCACCATCTGACTGTGCCCCAAGCTCTCTGCACAGTCGATAGAGAGAAATAGTAATGTTTTGAAAAGTTTGGTTTTAACAGACAAAATAAACTTCCTGGCTGACACTTCCGTGGTAAGTGTGTATAAATTCCCTTAGATAACATGCAGCTCAAAGAATTACAGGCTCTGAGTGTCTGTATAAGTTTTACTACTATGATTTTTGTAGGTCAACTAATGGTCATGAAATTCCTTTCCAGCTCTTAGTCTGAACACTGAATCCACAATTTAAAAGTGCTTACATGTTTACACCTGTGTTAGAAAAAGAGATGCTACAGGGGTTGTATCATATATTATATTGCTTGACGCAGCTAGAAGGGTTCCAGAAATGTTTTTTCATCAGCACAGATATAATCTTCAGTGAACAGATATACAGGATAGCTTCTCCAGCATAAACCAACCTACAGCATCAGGAAGAATAAGGCTCCTACTCTTGTAAAGATATTAGCAGCAGCCAACACAGCACTTATTGTTTCTGTACATAAGCTCCCTTCTGTATCTTTGCCTCTCTTACTACACCAGTTTCAGGCTACTGAGAAACCTCTCAGTTCCCAAATCACACTCAAGCTACTGTAACCCCTGGATGCACTTGAAAGCAGCTGATTCTGGTTTGTTTTTGTTCTATTATTTCAAGTTTACGCCCTTGACCTCTTGAAGAGATACCATTCAAACACTCTGAAAAGAAACTCTGACTTGCTGTTACATAAACTTTCAGACAAAAGTCATGAATAACTAGATCACCCAATTTTGTGCAGTAACAGAATCCTTATTAGCAGACAGCAACCCTAGAGAACCAGTTTTTTCTTAACCAAAGCAAAATTACTGTGCTTTGAGACTTTGTAATGCTGAGAAAACTTGCGAAGTACTGATCTACTGCACTCTTATGACATAATGCTGTTAATTAATGGACTCCAGAGACTCTTCTTGGTTTGGCTTTGTCTACAAGCACATTTAAATAAGAACTTTATATAACAAAAAGATAAGAAATAAGAACTGCCAATTCAGCATAATATTTGCTACAGAGACAGACACCCTTCACATACATAGAGTAAAATAGCTCTCCAGCAAAACAACATCATCTAGGGTCATAGGGAGTTCACTCTGCATGGAATAATGACTTGGTAGTCTTCTCTATTAGYGATGGAAATCTGTCACACTTAGGCTAACACTAGACATTACACTCATTTGCACAAAGTGAAGCTAAAGCTCAGACAAGGATGGTAATAGTCACTTGGTTGTTAGACAATTGCTGTTACAGCTGAACAAGCTAACCCAAGCTTCAGGCAGACCAGTCAGTCCAGACAAAGCCTGACAAGGCCATTGTTCAGTTACTGCTAAAGCCTGTGGCCTACTAATGGTCATGGTGATACCCTATTTACTAGGCTACATGGCTGTCATATGCAGTGGACAAGAGCTCTTGCTGTTTCTTCAGGGACAAAGAGCAGATTGTTTCTCTATGACTCTCCTGCTCAGACAACATCAGGAGAAGCTGACACCATCCACAGGGCAAGCGGACTAGTTATTGTCCAGATCCCAGCCACAGTTTTGGGCTGTGAAAGACTCATGCACCTTCATTTAGGAAAAGGTCCTCTCCTAGGGGAAAAGAGAATGGAGGCAAGGAAAACTATCCTGGGAAGCTCAACTCAGCTGGAAGGATTCTAGTGCCCTTGCACAGGTACAGCATGGTGTCTTCAGAGGGTTTGAAGAGCATGTTTTGTTCTGGTCTTGCATCATTTCAAGTGCATAGTCAGAGTTGTTCAGAGTATTCTGTGTGAAAGTTGTAGGTGCTCTGGGTGTGCACAAAAGGATGAGTTGAAAACACAGCTGGAACCAGACGTATGCAATAACATGGAGTGTTTAGTGTGAGGGGGATGGCCTAGGATAAAGTGCCCACCCAAATAAAAGCCAAGACTTGCACAGAATGGTAGTGGTGATGTTTAGGTGTAGATCTTGACAAATTGTTGAGGAAGCAACTGCTCATCTGCCAGATAGCTGTGCTTGGGTTTGGCAAAGCATTAGAAAAGGCTGCAAAGAACTTTTCTTTCTTGTCTAGTTCCATTCAAATACCAGAAATCCTGATAGACCAGAAATACAATTATCTGCCAGCTGCTGGGCACAGCAACCTGAAACAGTTTCTCTATGATGCAGTATCTGACCCATCTCACTATTACCCAGAGGCAGCCATTGGCAGCCTTCTGCAGAAACAGCTGCCAGGGGACAGGTCGAAGCCAATCCCTGCTTCCCCCATGGTAGCAAAACAAAGATGCCACTGCTTGACTGGGTCAGGGGAATTTCATGAAGAAGTGCTTCATTTTTCTCCCTAAAGAGAAAGTGGAAATGATGCAAGATCATGTACTTGTAGTTTTGTCAAGAAGCTGGCCCCCCTAAAGCTCCATTCTGGACAAGGAGAGTATTTTGCCACGGTGGGATATTTGGAGCTGAGTTTTGAAAGAAGAGTCAAGATCAAAATTTTTATTCGGACGTGGATAACATAGGCTACACCAATGGCTTTGCTTCAGATACAGCAGAAGGAAGTATCCTCTACAGAAGCTTTCGGAGCCAAGCCATTCCTGATTTTGTTTTATAACATAGCATATTTCTGTACTGTCATGGCAGCTTGAAGTTCAAGGTTGCCTTTGAACCCAAACATCATAATCATCCCTACTTCCCCATGCTGTTTTTCCCTCCTTTTCTTGTCTGTAGCATGTATCTCTAGCAGGGAAACTTCCAATAGAGTGTGGGGAGAGGTTTGGACGCTTCTGGGTCCTCTCCCCCAGTCAGCATGATGCACCCAGCAGGAGTGACAATCCCCTTGGAGCAGAGCTAACACAGGTAAAAGACACCTGGTCCCAGTGCATGGCAAGGGGCATTAAAGCCTATTCCAGCTTGCAGGACCCTTTCTTGCTTTGACTGGCATGCCAACAGATTCATCATGGCAATGCAATATGCTTCAAGTGAGCGAAGTAAGGACTCATGATATTTGGGTGTTCCCTTGCAAGGGATCTGTGAGCAAGGTGCCTGATGCTCTTTACAGCCACGGTATTTCTAGTAAATACAGTTTGCAGATATTGAAGGCAATTCAACACCTCTTAAAGTAGACATTTAACTTAGCTTGGCTTAGCTAGTTTAGATGCTTAGTACCTGCGAAGGATGTGTCTATACTAGTGTTTTAGTWTGGATCATGAATGAGCTTAACAAACAGCCGTGTCATTCTTAGAAAGCTGTACACTTCCTCCTGTGAACCCCATGGCTCTCAACTCAAGCAAGGGAAGGGCTGACGTTTTTCCTCAAGGACATGAGATAAAGCCCGGGGTCACCAGAGCCCCAGTCCAGCTGACAGATTATTGAGCCACTCTCATGATTCCTTAACTGGGCCAAGGGCAAAGCTGGAAAGGGGAATTCAATGTAAACACTGTAGCTTGCTGAGAAAGTATTGACTTCACATTGTGTTTTATTTTTGCATAAAAATTTGTCAACTCCCCTCTTTTTTGGCAGAAAAGAGAGAGTTTCAGTGGGCATTCCCCTGGATAGTAAAATGAAAATCTTTTCCTCAAAAGAAATTTCATTTCTTTGGGCTCAAAACATCACTGAAAATTAATCTGCATTCAATAAAAAGATCAGTGTCAAAAGACAAAGGATACTGAATTTTAGATTTTTTTCTGTGTGGGTGTTGGAGGGGGTTCTTCTTCTCCCTTTTTGCCAGAGGGAACTGATGCTGGGACTCTACATGAGTGCTCTGACTGTCTGCACCAAAAGGTCAGTCAGCTTCTCTCCTCATTTCCTCTGTAAAAATGATTCAACTTTGTGTAAAAAAACAAAGCAGTGCCTGGTTGAAGCAAGCTCTTCTGTCTCTCACAGAAGCTTCGGGCTGGTCCCTGCCATGATTTGTACCAGTAATTCTATCTTGAGCGCGTGTCCTTGAAAAGTATATATTTCTGTAAAAGAAAAATGGCACTGTTGTTAGTTCCCAAACAGCTCTGTCTACAGCCTTCATCTTTCTGGTTCTTCAGCAAGCCCCTTGCACGTACCCATGCATTGCCCTTTTCATGTATGCATACTGTAAGCACCCTAGGTTAGGGACTCTCTCTTTGTTCAATATTTGTACAGCACCTAGCACAATGAAGTCCTGTTTTTTCTTTTCAGAAGGGCTCCCAGAAAGAAATACAAGAAGAAATAAAAGAAGAAAGAATGAAGAAGGTGATGGTATTACACACCAACTGATATAAGGTCTTATTCCATGTCATCATAATAAATTAGTACTGCTGAATTTAAAAAAAATTTGAATTTTCTCAGCTGACTATGGAAATAGAATACAAATGTGAAGTCAGTATTATCTAAAGACTTGTGACTTGATATAGTCAGATCATAGAGTGCCAAGAAGATTATTCTAATCACCTAAATCAAGGAATTGTGTGAGCCAAAGGACTAATCAATCCTGATTTCCAATGACTTTCTTCTGCATAAAGTCTCCACTGTCTAATAAGAGGAAGGTTGTTAATTTTTCCTTCCAGAAAGGAAGGAAACTCACTCAAACCACTTTAGACCATTTCATCTCTGATTCCTGAGATAATCTGGGAGGGGCAGGTAGATCTCCCTGGATGATCAGCAAAATTACCCCAAGAACTTCCTGGAGGAGCCAAGGGAAGCCAGCATACTGCCTAGAGTTGTACTAGAGTACCTCTTTCTAGTAAGCTGCTCGCTCAGTCACTGTCTCTAACTAGGCACTAGGAATGGATCTGCCTTACTAATGCCAGTTTGTAGCTCTGTAGAACAAGTGTTCACAACTCTATGACTTTGTGGTCTTGAAGGGAAAGCAAGTCCTAGCGTTTCATTTTCTGATTTTTTTCCTCAGGGAGATGAAGCAGAAACTTCTCATGAACTGCAGGGAGTCCTGCAGGGAGATGACAAACATTTGGAGAGAAACCTGATGAACTGAACAGATTAATAATGCTGGCTGCAAGGGACATGACAGTGGTCCAGGTAAGCTTCTTCTGTTTGAAGCCTATTGAAGAATCCTGCCTAGAGACCTGGTTTTTTTTGACATAAAGCCAAAGAGTTTTTTTCTTGCCTTAAGAACTGATAGAGGTTCCCAGATCCTGCTGTGAAAGATTCTCCTTTAGAGGAGTTTCTTCTCTTGGAAGAAGGCCATGTCTAGCACAGTTCACAAGCATAAGCAGAATCCGGAACAACTGAACTATGTGAAGCAACATGTGTGCCTAAGTTTTTGGAAGTAGCCAGGAGAAGCAGGCCCATGATTTCTGCAGTGAGCAAGTCTTTCCTGAAGGAGAAGACTTCAGGCATTCAAGACTTATGCAGAGAGATGGATTAATCCTTCTTCTAAACAATTTGTTTTTGGATTACAGTTCTTATTGACTTTTCCTGCCTTAAGAGCCACGGGAAACTGCCAGATGCTCTTCTGCCACACCAGATGTCCCATCTGATGTCCTGTCTGGGGAGTGTTTGTTCCTGGACCTTCCTAGAGCTGCTCTGTTCCTTTTGCTTGCTCTCCCAGAAAGAAGGGAGAGGGCGCAATACCAGAGAACTGCAAATGGTGTGTAAGTAAGTCTCCCATGACTGACAAGTTAATGAATAGTGAGCTACTTACCTTTCCCAAGGGGTCAAAGTGGTGACAGCCAAAGAGCTTGAGGAATATTTATAACTGATGCATCTCTCAGGAAAGATTAGACTTGTCTCCATCTTGCCTCAGGGAAAGAAAGAGCTGAAGTCACGCAGCCCTTGCTGGTTAGTTCCCTCTGTCCTGCTGCCCCAGTCATCTTCTTGTTTACTGTTTTCCCTCATTGTTCTTTTTTAGGGTGTAACAGGTGAATTGCAAAGTGCTGTCAGTGGCGTCCTGGTGTCTCTGGCCCACTGTCACTTCATTACCTCATGAGTGAACTGCAGGGTCATCTGAAGCTCCTGGAAGAAATCTCTGAGTCTGTCTTCATTACCCTCAGCAAACTTGCTACCAGCTATGGTACAGCAGTCTCCWCTTCTTGCAAACAAGTAGATCAACCCTGCTGGAGTACTACTCCACTCTTTTATTTCAGTCCTACACAGAAGTGCTTCCCCACTCCCATCCCACTTTGTAAAGGCCAGCCAGCATGCTTTTACCCTGGCAGAAACCCCTTGCTTGCCCACTTGCTTTCTCTGGCAGCTCTTGATTCCCTCCTGCCCTTCTCAGACATCCCTGGAGGGCCTGGCAGCCCTGAACCACTTCCCAGCAGAGGTGCTACGTGGTTTACTCTGTAGCCTCTGTTAGCACATATCTTCCCTTCCTTCTGCCCTGTCCTTTCCTGGAGCATGCAGGTGTATCCCTTTTGTGGTCAGGACATGGGTTGCCATGCACACCACGCTGAGTCAAGTAGACAACAGCAAGATCAAAGAAGCTTTTGTGGCTCCAAGTGTAAGCCACTAGCACTAGGGCTCTGTCTCGGTGCAGGTGGAATAGGGGTTACTGAGCTGTATTTGACATTAAAGTCTATTCTTAGGGCTGTTACGGAAAGTTCTGAACTTGTACAAGCTCAGGTCCTTTACAGTTTCAAACAGTCTTGGCAAAAACAATGCCTGAAGCTCAGGAGATTGATGTGAACAGGAAGAAAAGGGATTTGATGTTATTCTGCTACTTAACCTCCTGAGAAAGATTTGGAGGGGAAAAAAAAAAAGTGTGATGGGGAAGAGGAGGAGGTGAGAAATAGCTCAGCATTTCAATGAAAACTTTCCAAAACATCTCATGCCTTGTGCCTGAATCCAAATCTGTTCCAGAACTGAACACTGATGAATGAGACAGGCTTGAGTGATAATGCAAGATACCCTCACTGGTATGTATTTTTTGCATGATTTTTTTTTCCACTTCTTTTGATGTAGTTCTACAAACATGGTCAAAAGACATAATTATGTACTTCAGACACTGGAAAAAACGTTCCTTGCCAAAGGGAGAAGCTGAGTTTTGTGACAAAGTTTTTCATTCTTTCTTCTGTTGTGCTGTTAGAAACTGGCTTTACAGAGAATAGTATGTAAAATAATTTGATTGAAAGTGATTTGTAGCCCCTTTTGCATTAAAACATATTAGAATAGCTGAAATTCTCTTTCTGGTATATTAGCCTCTCTTAAACCTCATACCTATTGAAAACCTGCCTCCTGAGAGAAACACAACTTCAGGGAAGCATTAGATTTTATTTCAAGAGAGCCAAATCAGGACAGACAGACACTCATACACACAGCCATACAGAGTTCCTCTGATTCAGTAGCTGCTTGGCAGATCCCCTGTTTCCAGCTCCCTGGAGAGGCCTTTTCTCTGCCCTGGTCTGCCTGTGCTCTAGCAGCATTCTTAATAAGCGAGAAAGAAAGGAGCTGCACTAAGCAGACCCGAAGGCAAGGCAGGATTTCCCAGCTCCATACTTTTATCTAGTAGCTGTTGCTCTCCTATAGCTCCTTCTATTTTCTTGCAGAGCTACTTGTCCTCTCACCCGCAGAGAGGTCATTCGTGCTCTGACCATCCCAGGGCTTGTGCCTCTAGTCTGAAAATGAAATGATGCCATGTGAAGGGGAATAACAGGAATGCCTGAAAAAAATAAACATAAGATGTTTCTTATAATACAAAACATCCTTGTAGATGTCAAAAAGTAACAGCCTGAAAAAATGCTCTCCACAGATGTGTTTCCAGTGGAAGCTTCGTCCACTCCAAGAACGTCACTATCCACGAGGACACATTCCCAAACTTTGTCCCCTTCCTGGTTTCCTGCTAGACCCCAAAGCCCTCTATGGCCCGTCTTTTCCACCTTAGCACTGACGCCCACTGGTCAGGACAGGGCTATAGGTTCCCCAGAAAATCCGCAGGGAATCATCTCCCTCTTATGGTGTGATTCTGTACTACACTTGCAGTGCTTATTTCCAAGCTCTCCATTTACTGCACAGGTACTTGGAAATGTCAAGCAGAGAGGTGATCTGGGAGCTCTTGTTAATGCATCAGGGAGTAAGCAAGGGGACAGGTAAAAAACATGTGAGCTAAACTGATGCAGGAATGAAGGGATATAAAACAGGCGTGGATACGTATGGGCTGGAAATCAGACAATGTAAAGTCACTAGCAGGAGAAAGCTCTGAACAATTTTCTCAAGGGAGTATTGAGGACAAGAAGCTGATGTCAAGGTTGTTCAGTTTATGAGTGAAATTAGAGGAGGCGGTTGCCCATGACGTTGAGGAATGGCATCAATCAGTCAGGCAAAGTATCCAGGCTCTCCCTGTTGTGATCACCAAAGTAGCTCTTGTAGCTCTCCACCTGATGTCCGCTCAGAGGGCAACAGGTTGTCAACCAAACTTGCCAAAATAATCCTTAGAGCTGTAGGAAGGCTAGGTCAGCATTGACCCGCTGAGGCGTGCTGGTGAGCCCATGGCCATGGTTGCCCAGCCACCTGGTTAGGAAGGTGCTGCAGCTCCCACTGGCCTGGGAAGGCAGCTTTCCTACTGCAGCACCCAAGCCATTTGGGAGGCTTGTGTGCACCCATGGCCTGCCTGGCGCTACTTACCCAAAAGGCAGGGCTCTCCACATGCTTCCTCTGACACACTGCGCACACTGAGCCTCCACCATGGCAATCCCAGACCAGTCTTGTGTAGAGGGCCAAATCTGTTCATGGTTTTCTTTATCGATCTGATAAATGTGGAGCAATTTCTGTCATGTCAGTGTATCCATCTTAAAAATGGAATGCAAGAGCTTTCCTATGTGCCAGTGACTGCGTTGTTTGCAGAGCTCTGGGCAATTGGGAGAGGCCATGGTTCCTGATGAATATTCAGACTACAAAAGAGAACAGCCACCCTAGGTTAACAAGAATTCACAGTCAAAGTGGCCACATTGATTTAGGTGAAAAAGGGGATAACCTTTTCACTCTTCACAGTTCATGATTTTCATAAACCTCACAAGGGCTTGCCTAATCACTTTTAAGCTAGACTATTTGTATTCAGGTGAGAGTACCGTGCTCAAAACCAGTCTGGAGGCGTGCTCAGGAGCAGAGCCTCTTGCTCTGCAGTGCACATCTCCTGCCCGGCATGTGGCAGACCTACTCCCCCTGCCACAGAGCTGTTCTCCATTTCCCATCTCCCAGGTACCCTCTAGACCACATCGCCCTGCAGCTCAGCTAATAGGACAGCTAATTAAAATACATTATTAGCAGTCATGTGCTCTTTCTTTGCAATGGGTCCTGGGGGTGATCCGGGGATTGTTTCTGCTTCGGGCCAACACAGCTGGCTGCTTGCCAGGGTTTCCCAGACTGCCCTTTTGCCAATTCCTCCTCCAGTGAGCAAGGCAGCCGTGGCTGGCCCTTCCCTGCAGTACCACGCACGTGGGCAGTGCTCCCTCACTTTGTGATTAGTCAGAGTGACGGGGAAAGCCAAATGCACTTGAAGCTGGGTTTGTATTTTGGCGGTGTTCATCCCTTTGTTAAATGCCCCCCCTGAATAGTGGCTGAATACCCTAATGGATGTTTGTTGGGTTAAATCATGCCTTCCATGTTTCACAGGCATGAACAGGGTGTTAAAAACTGCCTGGGGGTTTCTGCCTGCCAGTCCCCTTGTGGCCTGCAAGGGGATGGGCTTTGGTGGAGGAAGGGACAAAATATAAGAATTTTCAAGTTTGTTCAAATTTGTGGTGGAGACCTTTGGCCTCACAGCTAATGTGAAGGCTCCTGACACTGCACAGTGAATCGGCAATAAAATTTAGGCATTTCAAAGGGTGTACCAATAAATGTGAGGTCCCCTGTTTACAAGTTTTCCCTGAATATTTCCCTTTTTAAAAAAGTTAAAACTGTAATTCTTATATAATGACATGACTTTGCAGGCTAAAACTTCAAGAAAAGCAGACTAGCCCTTAACTTCCCACTGACACAGGGAAAGGTTTGGAAATAAATCACTTCAAAATTGTTCAAATATCTACCCTCTAGTGCTTCCAAAAGAAACTGCACATGATTAGCCAGGTTTGTTATGGCTGGTGTGTGAGCCTCGTACCATCTGTACAGCTTTTTATGTGAAATCCCTCATCTCAGGCACAATTCAATCACCACAAAAACGAGGCAGAAAGTGGAAGATAGCTATAGTTAATTCCTGAATCCTCATTTGCAAGGAAGTCTCAGGGCTGCCTCTTCTGATCAATAAAACAGGAGTGTTCATTGCAACGTGTTTTCTGTAGAACTAAGGCCCCCTTTCCACCTACTATTTGTGGTACACCCTGTGGGTGAAATTTAAACAGGATTTCTCACGTCACCTCTCACATAATTGGTTTAATAAAATGCATCTCTGATCACGTTCAAATTAAAGTACAAATGAAAAACAACGGAACATGAGAATGAATTTACTACTCTAGAGTGACAGTCCCTGAATAATGCTATCTACAGATATGAAGGTTGAAAATGGAGATATTATGGAATTGGATAGATAGTTGGGGTACAACTCATAGGCTGCACTTTTCAAGCAGAGGTAGACATAACCCATGTCTTACTGAAGTTTTAATTTAATACGGAAAATACAAAAAAAAAAGTTTAAGAGAAAAGCGAGAAGGATGCCTACAGCTAAAGAAGAGAGAGATGGAAAGGGAGAGAGAGCAAAAATGTTTGTAAAGAGATTTGTGAAAATCACCAAATATTTTGTTCAAGCTCAATATGCTGTTCAAACTCTCAGTCTAAAGATATCACTGCAGATGCCTTTCTGATTTGGAGAGAACATTTGGACCTTTAAGATATCTTGGTGTGAATGACTCCTTCAAAGTGGGCTTTTAACTGAACTGCAATGATCAGAAAGCTGCTTACAATAAATTGTGAATTGTCTGTTGAAAAGTCTCTTTCCAGCTCAGGTTGCTTTGGCTAGTTAAAGAAGACACGTGGAATTGTTTCTGAACACTGACTGGATGACATTTAATTTTATATAAATTACAAATGTTACCACTGAAGGAACAGTTTGAAATTCATAGACTCATGAATTTGTAGGCCAGAGGGGGCTGTTATGATCAGGTAGTCTGACCTCCTGTATAACACAGACCATAAAATTGCAGCCAGTAATTCCTGCATCAAACCCAATAACCTGTGGTTGAGCAGGAGTGAATCTTTGATGAAGACACTCTGTCTTGATTAAAATCTTAATGTGATAGAGGACTCATATATCCTGGCTCAGATCTTCTAAAGGCTAATTATCCTCTCAAAATTTATACCGGCTTCTCACTTTGGATTTGCTCATCTCCACACTGTTCCGTAGTTTCATTGCTCGCAGAGCTCCCATGCAAAAAGCAAACCAARTAATTCATTGTAACTATTGGAGTGTGACTGACTTAGAGACCATTAACTGTTTGTTGAATGGATCCACAAATAACATGGAGCAAATGGCAAGCGGGAGCACGGAATCACCTGCAGGATTTGGAAACAAGGAAATACTTCTGATATTCATCAAATACAATTTGATACGAATGATTTGCTGAGCCCCTACTCCCCAAAAAAGGGAACACAGGGAAAAGAGAGAAAAAGAGGCTGAATGAGGAAGAGGATTGGCCCTGGGCTTATTAAGGAGAAAATTGGAGGCAGTGGGCGATGACTCACCAGGAAATGAGGACTAAAAAAGTGAAAAAAAAGTCACATTTTAGAACGTGTGAATGCTCTGGGAGCTCTGACAGTAGCTTCGGAAGAGGTGAAAATGAGAGATTTGAAGCTGAGCTGCAAGGTGGAGGTAAGCCCATTCTGGGATGCGGGGTGGGGTGAAGAGAGAAGAAGCAGCCTTTAGCTTCAGTGTTTTGAGCAGCCTGGTAAAGTAGGCAGTTCATAGCCATCAAGGCATCAGAGAGCAACAGCACTAAAATATGGAGTTGTGAGACTGGCTAGTTTCTTCACATTCACACCAGCGTAACAGCACAAAATTTGACCTCCCATTCCCATGGCAACCCTAACCCGGCTGCACTGCACAGAGATAGATGAAGGCGTAAATTTAATAGCACAGCCAGTAATCTCAGACCTTCCACATGTGCGATGCAGCGGAGTTCTGGTTGCTGGGGAACCATAACTTTTTAATCACGCTGCATTAACGGTTTTATTACTCTGAATATTTATAAGGGTTAGTTTATTCAGATCTGTTGGGAGAGAAACCTGCCATTTTTACTGGGTCTTTCATGTTATCTCAGGCTTTTTCCTCACTTTGTGTTGCACCTCAGGAGCAGCAGTTATTATGGCTGGTCAAGGCTTAGCTTTCAGGGCATCTCAGTAGGCAGCATCCTATTTTGGGCAATTCAGGTAGCCCTCAACGGAAACCCACTGTAAAACACGCTCCTTAGCTTCAGCTCAGCACCCCAGTCCATCCCCAGCAAGCACGCTCATCCCCCCACGCAACCCAACACAGCATCAGCTCAGCAGCTGGAGAAAAACCTGCTGGAGAAACTGCTCTCATGTGTTGATGCCAAATAGCAGTGCCAATGGCCGCAGTTATTGCCCAGCAGCAGCGAAGGAGCAGCACACGTGCAGAGCCRTGTCGCTCAGCCAGCAGCGAGCTGGGGCTGAGCAAGGAACTGGGATAAACAAGGTACAAAATACTTACAGCATCTGTAAGCAAAATGGCAAACGTAAACGCAAAGTAAACAGAAGAGTGCAAAGTATCCAAAGGAGGGATTTCACAGAAGTGGTAGACCGGTGCTTGATACAATACACAATGTGCCTGTGGGTTTTGAGTGAAAAGCCAGCTGTGACAAACATTATGAGAGTGTTTTACATAAATCGGAGCTACAAACATTTCAACAAGCAAAAAGAATGACAACCAAAGGAAAAATATGTTCAATAAGCTTTTTTCTGTGAAGGCTGAGGAACAAATGCAATGTAGATGAGAAGCTTTCCGCCTTCGGGGGCCTTTGTGCACTCTTAATATTCCACTCGCGGTCCTATACAGCCCTGCTCCGAAACCCACTTGGAGGTTTTTGGAAAAACATTGATGCTATTCTTTGTTTGAATCACCTGAGAAAAAAAATAGTTATCCAAACATTTGGAAGGTCACAAAAATGACCTAAAGAAACGCTTGGAAGGTTATCCTGAGCTCAGGGCTCACACAGACTAGTTCCTCTGGACTGAGCTGTGGTGCTTTAACATGCCCCTCCAAACTGCACTTTTTCCCCACCAACTTGAAAATGTTTGGGCTTTTGCTTAGCCRCTCAGCTCTTTCAGTTGGCTGCCCTGGGAGCTGGGGGGATGCCAGGGCCAGGCATTGACCTTTTACGTTCTGGAAAGGATTAAGCCGGGTAGCTGCTGCTGGGAGGCTGAGTACAGCCCGTACAGGCTGGATGATTTGGCTGACCTTGCTGAATCTTACAAACACAGGAGGTCATTGCCTAGAAACTTCCCTTCCAAAAGCAGTAAGGAAAACAAAAGCTGTCAGCTTTGTGCCCCATGCTTTGGAAAACCACTTCCAATACTCCAGGCATGACAAGAGTTTGATCCCAAACAAGCTAAGCATCTGAGTGGGCCTTAGCAGAGGCTTTTGGGGCCATCCCCGTTTTTGACAGTGGTGCACCAGAATAGAAATAAATCTAGTATTTTCCTCATTACAACTTCTATTACTGGCTGTCAGGTCTTTGAGAAGGCTGTGGGCACCCAAAAACACTGGATCCTTGTCATAGGCTGAGAACAGCCTACTTGTTTATTCAAGGGAAATAAACACTAGGGAGAAAAGTAAGAAACAGCCTGTGTTGGAAAGTATCAAATGGCGGAGAGCTGTGAAGGCTGAGTCATGGCAGACAGTTTCTGGGACCATTCTTCAAGGGCCATGGCCCAGGAAAAGGACTGTTGCAGGGGGTGCAAGAGACAACCCGCAAAGCCCAAGCGTGGCCCCTGACCTGCACATCTTGAGGAAACCACCAATTTAGTTATGGGGCTTTTCCACAGCTTTCAGCCCCTCACATGCAGGAGAGCCAGTCGGAGCATTTTCTCCTTGAAGCATGAGTTTAGCCAGGTCTCAGCACCAGGGGACAGAGTCTCATCACACTACACCTTGTCTGCTTGTCTTGGCTTCCAGCCAAGAAGCGCAGTCATAGCAGTTGTACGAAGCTTAGGTGAAGAATGTCTTTAAGGTGCACCTCAACCCACAAGTAACAGAGGGTTCCTCTCTTACTGTACATAACATTCAGAAATGTCCTTCTTCCCCAGTTGCCCTTTTGTGCTTGTGGAGGCTGTACTGAAATACAGCAGGCAATATTCATACAGGCTGCATCACCATGAGAAACGCCCTGATTTTTCGATCGCTTCCCCTCTTGCCCAGKTCTCTGGGTTGTGTTCCAGTGGCTCTAATGGGTGACGCTGGGCAGCACCTTTCCTTTCACAGCAGGCAAATGCATCTCAACAAAAGGTTCTGTCTGGGGATATCATCCAGACAGAGCCACCAATCATCTCCTATACACTGCCAAGCATCCCTCTCCCCATAGCAAGTGCCCCATGAGCTGATCTGCTGTGCCACTGGATGGTCAACGACTGGCTGGCGAAAGGGAGAGGCAGTGAGCAGAAATGAGCACAAAGTGTTTCTTTACATGTTGGTCTTCCAGTCTGCAGCCCTAAGGTGACCTTCACACAGGGAGCAAGGACAGCAGCCTTTGGTCTCATGAGACTCCTTGTCATATAAGAGTGGTTGCCCTTGGTCAGACCAAATGTCCKTCTAGCCCCATGGCTTGTGTCTACAAGCAGCGGGTGTCATGGGAAGAGGCTAAGGGCAGGGTGAACCTGTTGCAACACCTCCYCAACATATTCTCCCAGTCTCCAAGGACATGAGGGACCTCCTGAGCCAGAGTTAGTTTGTAGTCAATACTTAAATGATATTTCTTTTGTTAGTTTTTCCTGCCACATTTTGAAGCTGTTGTTAACTTTTATCATTCGCAACCTCCTGTGGCAGAGCTCTAATTGTGTAACTGCACACTGTGTGAAGACACCTCTCCATTTTGAACCTGCTGCCTCCTGCTTTCACTTGATGCCTCCTAGGCTTGGAAGAGACAGTGAACAGTCATGCCCTATTTGCTGTCCCAGTCCAACTCTATCACATCTTCCCTCAGCCAGCACTTTTCTGGGCTGAAGAAACCTGTCTAATTGCTCCTCGTATTGCAGCCACTCTATATTTTTGACTGTTCTTGTACCCATCCCCGTCCCTTTTCCTCCTTTTGAGGGAGAGGGGGAGGAGAAGTGCACAGAGCAGTCAAGTCAGGCACGCCATGAGTTTCTAGAGGGGTATGATGATACTCTCCGTCCTGTTCACTATTTCTTCCCTGGCCATTCCTAGCACCTGGCTTGCTTGTCATTGAGCTGATACTTTCACAGAGAAGTTAAAAAAACACAGTCTCAGTCCTAGGGGCAACAGTCAGGTCAGAACTCATCAGGATATATGTGCAGTTAGGATAGGCTTTTCCACCCATGTGAATTACTTTGTGTTTATCTACACTGTGTTTCAATCTCTAGTTTTATAGCCCAGTCACTCAGAGCCGCAAGGTTACCCTGCAGTTCCTTGTATTTAACCCCCAGCTTTACTGCCTGGAAAACCTACTAGCATGAGCAAATGTTTCCACCCCACTGATGCTCCTGTCCCGGGGTCACCAATAGCTACCCACGCAGTGTGTCGGGGAGTAGCGCTGTCCCAGGGAGGTGCCCTGCAGACAGCATTTCTCTCCTGAGCCCTTCTCCTCCATCAGCTGTGTCGCTGGTGGACCCCAAGCCCTGCACAACTGAAGAGCCAAGTACACCCACCAGCATGTGCATCTTCTCTGTGCTCAGCCCTGGCTCCTGCTGCCGGCAGCTGGCAAGCAAAACGACTGAGCCTAGAGATGCCAGGAGATGGATGTCAGCAGCTCGCTCCTGTGCCCTCCCTCCCCAAGGTGCTTCCCCGGGTACTGCACAGCGCAGTGCAAAATGCCAGCGCTGAGCAGACAAGCTGGGACCTCCTGGTGTTTGCCCAAAGCACTGAGCAGGGAAACTGAAAATGTGGTGAGGCAGGGACAGGCTAGGAAAGCTCCTGGAGTTGGCTAACAGATAGATTATTATGGACATATTTCATTTTAACACCTCTGAACTGCTGAATGCCCCTAGCATGAGTAAACTAATGTAGCACAATATCCTGACACGTATAGCCGAAGGTAGGACATTATGAGTTTAAGCTGAGGAAATTCCACAAAGCTCCCTAGCTTTGTAAGTTGGGTTGTCGTTATTTGCCTGCTGGTACAGAGGCTAACAACCAACACCTAACCTAGACAGCACCTCTGCTGCCCGCGGGGTGACCTGCAAGTGCCAAATTGCAGTGTACCAATTTAGAGCACCTACGAACCCGTACGCACTTGCTCTCCCCCCAGAACGCCTGTGAACACCAGGCCAGAGGGCAGCAGTGACCCTTATCCCGAAGTCCTTTGCACAGCAACTGTCAGTACTGCGACAGGAGGTTTGGTGCACTTTTCTTCTCAATAGAGCAAGTAACTTACAAGCACACACCGTATTTTTAGACCTAACTTTGAAGTGCTGCATATCTGCAATTGGGTGACTCAGCTGTCAGTGCTATTTACTTTAGTTTTACGTTCAAATTGGGCAATTACAGCCCCAAATTGCTATTTAGCTACCATAGTCCCTTGTCATGCTGTTGTACGATTTGCATGCAGCTTTGTCTGTAAATAAGCACTTTGCACAGCCAGGTACATGTCTAAAGATTTTCCAGAGCAGGTCCCGAATAAAGCCATGGGCTGTCACACTTTTTTTTCTTCTAGCTGCTTGTACACCAGTCTTCCCGTGCCCTTCATAATACATCCTTATTTTATGATTATACAGTATGCTTCCAGGAATGCTCCCCAAGAAGACAGCTTGCAAAAGTATTACTGCAGGATTTGGGTCATGACTGGAGCATAACATGGTATTTTCTTTGTAATGAAAGTCTCCCTCACAGTTTTTTTTTTCCTTTCAGAGGAAGAAATCTATGCGTCTCACAGAGTAATTTGTGCTGGTTTAATGAAGCTCAAGACATTTATCACAGGAAAGGGCTCTCTCTGAGCTCCCTATGTACTTGAAGTCCACTTATTTATAATATTCTTTCCTCCAGTTCTGGAATCCTTCACCTGCATGAACATCTCCTCTAGATCATTTTTATTGAATATAGTTAAGTGTAGCTCATGGGATTATTGAATTACAGGCATGAACTTACCAAAACGAGATAAATCACTAACATATTAGCCTCTCTCTATTAAACACATTTCACCCTGAGGCATTTTTCCATATAACAGATGCTATATATCAAGTGTTTGAATACTCGAAGTAGCTGATGCAGGCTTCTTCCAGAGTGAAAGCACGCAATGGGAGTGCAGCAGCCGCTTCTGAAGGAAGCTTTGCTGTCTAACATATTTATTAGAAATAACATCCCCTATGTGAGGCTTGAAAGGTAAGAGCCTTAGATGGATTTTAAAATACGTTTGTTCATATTGGATTGTCTTTTGTGTGGTGCAGTATGCAACGGCCAAGCGCGCTTCCCACGGAGCTGCGGCACGGCGTGACACTAGGGGTCCTGCTCCCACGCGGAATGAGCGTGCCGGGTCCAGCTGCTCCGCAGCAACAAGCCCAGCTGGGGCAAGGGAAAACCAGCAGATATTTCTGTTTTGTTCCAGACTTGCTGGGAAATCCACATTCCTGAATGCTGCAGGTTAACTTTGTGTTGCATGGTCTATTTACAGCCGCAAAGGCTGGGGGATTGGAGGTGTGTGCTGTCTAGCTCTCATGATACTGTTGCACGCCTACAGTCGAGACGCTGCGGATGCGAAGCGAAGCGCAGAGCCACGGCTTTCCTCACTGTGCAGAGTAAAACCAGCACCCTGGGGCCAGGGAGCTGCCCCTGCAGCAGTCGGACCAAAGTCCCTGCTGAGAAGCAGCAGCATCTCCCGGGACCGGCACTGGTCCAAAATCCAGAAGCATTCGGTCGTGCCTGCTCAGGGTCCCTTTTCTGCCTCTCTCCTGCCCTATCGCAAGGGTAGGATCCTCTTGGGAACGGCTGCGGGGGGGACTTCATCCTCGCTCCTCCCCAAGGGTGGATCTGAAAGAAACTGCATCCCACCRAAGTCCAGTGCTTGTGGTACACAGGGATGATAAGAAGTTAAAAACAGAAATTAAAGGAAGAGGAGCAAAAAAGGATAAAGGTGTGGGGACTCGGGAGTTTAAGGAGCAATGGGAACACTTGAAAATTTTGTAAGGAGCAGGGTCAGGCTCTGAAGAGAGTGGAGAGTGGTGGTAAGGGGAGGCGAAGTGTGAAGGCCAGGACCAAGAGCCCAGGAAAGCAGCTGGTTTTCCATCATGGTGGGAAGTGGCTGCAGACACATGCTGGGGAGGAGGGCCACAAACAAAAGGGAAGGGAAGGGAACGGAGAAAAGGCAAGAGAAAACAAAATGCATGAAAGGAAAGGAGAAAGAGAAGAAATAGGGAAAATGAGAAGGAGGACACGTAAAGCAAGAAGGAAATGTTTACATAAGCCGGGTTTGGGCAGCGCTGGGGAGCTGCTGCCCATCAGGGACGCGCAGGAGCCAGGTGCCACGTCCTCGGCCCGCTGTCACTGCACGGCTTGGCCCCTGCCTTTTACCTTCCCTGGTTATGGCTGCACCTTTGGTATTTCCATAATCCACATCATAGCAACATATTTCCTTCTCTGCCTCATGGTTTTACGGTTTTGTGTTTTGTGTTTGTTTTTGTTTTCCCTATTGCAGCATCCTATCTGAGTTCAAACCCTGAGGGCTTTTGGTGCTGCTTTATGTGGGGGATCCTGGCTCCAAGCAGCAGCCGTTGGCTCGAAATTGCCGATGCTGGAAGTTTGCAGTAATCACCTGCCTGAGCTTCAGCCAGAGATCTGTGAGCTGCAGGCGTAAAAACTCTCCCTGTGACTTTGTCTGAAGCGCGAAGAATCCCTCCTGTAGGTGTTAGTGTTTTGCAGAGGAAGCTACACAAAACCACAGTCCCTTTTGTGCGGTTCTGTTCAAGTATAGCACTTGATGGGAACTATCAGCTTCCTTTGACATTGCTCCTGTAATTATAAAACAAGTGGTGATGCTTTCAGTTTGTTGTTCAGCCTGCTGAAAAAGAGCCAAAAGCTCTGTAGAAATCCTCTTTTCCTTATTGTTTTCTATTATTTTTAGAAAAGCTGAGGTTTAGATTATTTTAGATGAAAAGATGAAATATGAAGATGGAAAGAAAAAGCAACTTAAGGTATACTGCAGTCTGCACTGATGCCTTACCATGAGGATTAGCAGCCTCACAGGAAAATGCACGTTCGCTGGAGAAAAGTTGGATCACTGCTCTTTGTCCACAAGGTTTTGTTCAGAGTACTTCTTGGAAGCAAATTACAATTTTCTAAACAATAAACCTAATAAATATTATAAATCCTGCCATTGTYAAAGATGCGTGTTTAGAACCTCAAGGGGCTGATATGCAATAATCAATAGATCCCACAGGCTCCATCCCACCCTAGTTATCCCACTCCCTGGCAGCAAAACAGGCTAATCATGCCCTTAAAATCATCATCAACAGCCACCATACACGAGAGGCAGAGATCACAGCTTGCCTTTCAGTGAAGCCAAGAGGGGCTGGGGGGATTGAACAGAAGCTGCTCATTGGTGAAAGAGTCATTTTAAAAAGAAATTGATGGACACCGGCAAACAGCACCAGCAATTTCTCCGCATAAAGCCTTCTTTTGCAACAGACTCCAAGCCCTCATGCTCACTAACTGCCGCTTACRCTTGGAGCTGAATTGGCAAGAGACATAAAACAGGGTGAAAACGATAGGAACATTTTCCAAGATCTTTTCTGACAGCAGCAAAGGCTGTTTAATACACTGTGGCTCACTCCTGCACACCTCACTCACACTTCACTGTCTTTTTCTCTTTTCATTTAGCAGGGAAGAGTTTAGTTTACATTGCTTCGTGTAAAATAACATTAGGAAGTCAATGAGCAGCAGAAGCTCACAGCAACATGCTGCTCCACAGCGCAGAAAAAGCTTTGTGCAAAGCTACCAGGACAAGGGGGCCGAGGAACCACACGGGACTGGGCTGCTAAGGGTCCTCGGCAATGMAGTAACAAGGAACCTGCTCCTTCTTACCTTTTAAAGCAGCACGTCTAGAACAAGCGAAACACCGCGGACTGCAATACGGCTTTAATAGACAATAGCACTTACCTGCTACCTGCATTAAGCACCTCCCCTGGGAAGGCATGGAAACACAAGCCAAATCAAAACTGTGCATTACACACAGCAAGAGCAGTTGCTCCTGCCTCTCCTGCTCAGGCCGGCTGCTGCCAGGCGCGAAGAGTTTCCCTTGCACAGAGGAATTATCCCAGGCCATGAGCAGACTCTGYCCCACAGGAACTCCAGAAGGAAGAAAAAATAAACTGAGAAATAACAAAGCTGAATGCCAGCCTACTGCACAGCCCGGCATTATCTGGGCGCTACCCTAGGCAATTCAATGAGTTTATTGAGATCAGTATTCTTCTATTTGTATATACACACAGGAAAGAGTGAAGGACAGAATCAGCCCTTTATTTCCTTCCTCAGACTGCTCCTCCCACCACCGTTAATGCCAAAACCTTCTTTAAAAGGGGTCACTGCAAAAGCGGGTCCTTATCAGGCACGGTAACCTCAGACCTACCGTGAGCTCTGCTGTAAGGAAGAGCGAGGCTTGCCATGAAGGTCAGGGTGAAAGTGCACAAGTATATTACGATCCAGTTAAGTTTGTAGCCCATTTTCAGCATAAGCCTATGCTAGAAAAGTCGTTTGTACTTTAATCAGAGTAGCACAGACAAGCTGCAGGACTCCAGCTCTTTGAAATATGCTCAGATTGGTCCAGATAATTCAGTGAAAAACGAAAAGCTTTGAAGTTCTTGAATCTGGTAACAAACGCTCTGCTATGTGAGGACAGAGATGTGGCTCCCATGCAGTCTGTCACCTGCCAAGCCAAACCTCCCTCCAAGGGCTTTGCAAGTGTCCCGTGAAATGATCTCAAAGATTTTCTTCTTCCTCCCCCTCCCATAATGCTCTCATAAAAAGCCTCCCAAAGTAAAACAAGGACAGGATTAATTTATCTGGTTTGATTTTTGTTTTTTAACAGAAAATAGTTCAGGAAAACAATTTAGAGCCTTGCCCTCAGTATTCCTAAAATCAATATAAAGAAACTTATTTCATGCAAAAGATCATTTACAATAGTCATGACAAAATTACGTTTACCCACAGTAGAAATATACCCAGTCTTGCCACGTATCAGAGGTTACACCAACCACTTGAAAACCCTTTCTTCCGGCAAGCAGTTCTAGAGAAAGAAACTTCAAATTCATCCTCCAAAACAACCAGCTGACTCAGAAATCAGAACAACTCAAATATTAAGATTTGATTTCCCTGTAGGATCTCAGTTTGTTGAAGTAATCTGTAATATATCTACTAATAATAGAATAAAATGAATGAAATTACTGCAAATGGAGTAGCAGGAATTTAGAACTAAATGTAGAGTATAATTTAGTTTTATTATAATCAGTTCATAAGCTACATCTTCATCTCAAATACCTTATTAATAAGAAAATTAAATTCAAGTGCAAACTAATGACAAGGGGTTTTTTTGTCAGTTGGAAGCACTTCCCTTTGGAAAAATGAAATTAGTCTATTACTTTTTTTAACAAAGCACAGGAAACACTACAATATACTGGTATCAAATAGCATTTGCATTAATATGACTATTATTATGCACTAATATGAATATGCATTAATAAGACAGCAAAAATCTAAGCCAGTAGTACTCTAGCCAAAGTAAAAATTTTATAAAAGTTACTCTTATCATGATTTGAGCCTCTAGTAAGGATCTAGAGATACTAAGTGTGAGATAAGTTCAAAGCCTATATATAAATGAAGGAAATGAAGAAAAATAGGCTTTCTTTTGAAAAAGAAATGAAAAAAAAGCTTAAGTCACTCCTACTTATATGGCATTTACTTTTATTCCAAAAACTAGGGAAAGCCAGATTTTACCTATACTAAGTCCCTTACGAAGAGGGCAGGATAAACAGTATCACAAAAGACACACTCCTTTTCTGAGCTGCATAAACTTTACACTGTGATTCTTTCTTTAAGTCTCCTGAACACTTAAACCTCCACTCCATTCGGATAATTCCATCCATTCCTCAAACCTATCCTTGGTTTGTATTTTGGGTTGGCCACGCATTTGTTTTTTCTTTTGCCCCCTATCAGCACCTCAGTGCATTTTAAAGGGATGATCATACTACTGGGTATTCGCGCTACATGAAATACTCGTAGAAAAAAGCCTGCATATATTGCAGAAAATATCGACGCCATAAATCCACTCTGTGGAGTCAGATCTCAAGATAAGAATGAGTTAGAGAAACCTTAGGAGAACTGTTTAAACAAGAATGAGAATGTCTCTAGATTATGTAGATGAAAACCACTTCTATCATCTATGAAACGTAGCTAGTAACAAACCCCAGTTTCAGTGCATCTCCAGCTGATGTACACAAAGGGGGAATGACATTTTACAAAGGCACTGTATTTTTTCTGCTCTTTCAAAAATGTCTCGCAGCAGTTAATGGAAGCCTGCCCGCTTGCAATAGAAACTCCTGTTAGATTTGGTTCCTGAGAACACAGCCCAGTACAGATGTGTGATGGGGAGGGGGGTTGTTGTCGTGGATAAAAAGGAATACAGGCAAAGCTCATATGCAGATTTATGAAAAATAAATTTATTACATAACACCTTGTTTTTAACAATGTTTAATTTTTTTATTCAGAATACTTGCGTCATTCATGTAAAATAGTTTGATACAGTACATTGTATGTAATAGTTTTTCCTCATAAATTCTAAGGCTCTCCTAACACCTTGATCCTTTGCTGTAAGAATGGCACCCCTAAACAACATGTGAACATTTTAAAAAAATAATTAACTGAACAAAATTTAAAATCCACTACACCAAGCCGGTTCTCAAAAATCATGACGAAATATCTGAATGGATGCCGCACCTTTTTAGGAAATATCATTCATGCTTTTTTAATCCCAAAGCATGCTCACAAATCATTAACACCAACAGGAAAAAATAAAACACTGTCTATGACAATCATTTTAGTTTGTTTGCTGAACCAAACATGTTTATATCAATGACAACATACTTATTTTACTATCAAATAGCAGCTTTAATACCAGTCAAGTCATAGATTTAAAAACAAAAACAAACTTATGTTGGAAATTAATCTTTGGGAGGTTTGTAATTGCTGGAAAAAATGCAAACGTTTTCATGTTCTTAAAAAAATCTCATTGTAGCAATTGTGTTGGTCATAAAACATTGAACTATGTGGAAAATGAACCAACCCACAAAAGTCACTAAAAATAAACGTGTATCAAAATTATTTCAACTGGAGTCATGGTTATTTTTCTTTTTTGCCATGTTAACATATACTGTATGCTTCAAGTACCAGTTCAAAGATGTTGTGTACTATTGGTCAGATAAAGTTGTTACATCAAGAGAATTCACCACATACGACAACAAAAATGCTTGCCCCTAGCACATTTCACAGCTTCAACTGCTACAGACTGTCACTGAAAAAAACCGCATCGGTCAGTCTGAACCATGTCAGGTAAACTATGGAAGTAGCATATCCACAACACAAACTGTGCTAGCACTTTCTTTTCAAGTCTAACCCAAAAACAGGTACAATTTGGGAGCCACTGCTCCATGCTGTGAGAAGTGGTGCAACTTGGCGACGAGACGTTTTGACGGTGGGGTTGTACAGTACATTCGTGTGGCCCAAGCCAGGTTCCAGGCAGGCAGCGGCACAGCCAGTCCCGCAGCATTAGCAACAGTGCATTGACATTATTCAAGTGCAGCTCAGTACCGGTGCGTCTGGTGCGAGTACTGTGGAGGCTGCTGGGAGGTAGTTGAATATCCCATGCTGCTCTGTGGCTGTGATGTGCTTGGTCCAGGGTTGGGATAGGCAGCATGGGGATTGGAACGCTGCAAAGGGGCAAAGCAGAGGAAAATTAATCCTTTGTAACAGGTATGAGTGCAAGACAATTTGGTTTACCTGTTTATTTCTTCAAGAGATACTAAAAGCCCTCAGTCTCAAACCAGCTGCACTTGAAGGGTTCTTTTAACTTAACTTACACACAGTAGATGCAGATGTGAACATCAGCAATACCAGATTGGAAAGATGGACAGTTACTGCTGTACCGCTGACCATCTGAACATGAGAAAAAACTTCTTCACTGTGAGGGTGCCAGAGCACTGGAACAGGTTGCCCAGAGAGGTTGTGGAGTCTCCTTCTCTGGAGATATTCAAAACCTGCCTGGATGCGATCCTGGGCAACATGCTCTAGGTGACCCTGCTTGAGCAGGGGGGTTGGACTAGATGATCTCCAGAGGTCCCTTCCAACCTCAACCATTCTGTGATTCTGTGTACAGTTACCCATCCTCAATTACTTCCTGTGAAACAGCAGCCATCACAACCAAAACTCCAGTCAACCCTCCAGAGAGCTATGGCACACCAGCATGTTAAAAAAGGCTACCACCAGTAATATTAGCGATCTTCTCCACTCGGTTCCTTCCCCCTACCACGAAGGCGTGTTGGGGCTGGAGTTCAGAACTGGGAAACTTGCTACTGATAAGCCACTCTGAATTATGTGGGAGACTTTTGTATAAAAGGGATAAGCTTACCACCCTTTTGCAGTGTCTAGGAGGAAAGGCTGAGAGAGCTGTGACCATTTGGCTAAAGCGTCACTAACAGCAGCCTTACAAGTACTTGAAGGATAGTTAAAGATGACAGCCAAACTCCTGTCAGTGGCACCAAATATTTCACTCAGTTCACTAACAGGCTAGTATAGCACTGCAAGGACTTGTCCAGAACCGCTCTGAAGTCTTCCTCTGTGGAGGTTTTCAAGACTCAGCTAAACAAAGCCATGGCTGACCTGATCTAGCGACAGCAACGGTCATGCTTCAACTGGGAGGTTGGACTAGATGGTCTCCAGAGGTCCCTTTCAACCAACATTTCTGTGATTATTTACAGAGTAGAGCATTCACCACTGCAAGAAGCTTTGAGCAAACCAGCAACAGCCTACTTCAGTTTTATCCTAAGAGTTAGTTGTTTACACAACATGTATTATAAAGAAAAAAGGACTGTATGTGGGGCTTTCAATATAAACATGTGACCATTTAATAATATTTAACATACTACATAATTTCCTTAAGTTACTGTGCTGTTTGACATCTGTTACATGTTAGTTTACACACACACAAATTTTGCAGCTTTTAGAGACTGCAGAGGTAACTTCTGAACTCTTGATAACACCAGACGCATTAGAATTGTTAGCAGAGGCAGCTCCTAGTACAGGTCTGGGAAATTTCTCTGCGGTGAATATTCTAGGACTATGGCTTAGCTAACAAGACCTGAATATGTGAAAATACAGTGAACCAATATCTGAGAAAAGTAAAATATTAAAATAGCTTTAAAGATTTTATAAATTAGAACATAAAATAATAAATAATAGCTCTCATTAATTTTTTTCTGCCATCCTGCATTTAGAACAGAAATTAGATTCAGGATGTTGAGACAATGGCAAACATGGCAAAAAAGAATTCAAATTCTACTTAGGAACATATGCTCTTAGGACTGAGCTAATTCTCTAGGGGTGTACAGGGTAAAGGGGGAAGAAAGGGCTAGACTAACATTTACTGCCAGCAGGAACAAATCAGCACTGCTGAACTTCACTGCTAACACAGAGACTGAACTTTCGTGACATTTGACTTCAGTCTTGAGAGATGGACTAAGTCACTCATCAACAGAATTGCCAGAGGGTCACCCTCGAATACCTCTCTGTATGAAAAATATAGGATGTATTTAATGGAGCAAGTCCCTGGATGTTCTTTTTGCCCAACTGTGGCTCCTGTACACAGAAAAATAAAAAATATCGCAAGTTTAACCTTCTAAAAACTGACCATTCATGTTGGTTTTAAACTTTCTGCATCCTGACTTCTAAAATAGATTTTATTTTATAAGATAGGGCCAATTAAAAAACGCAATATTCTTTCACGCAACTAGTGCAACAAACGGCTTTTGTTTAAGAACAGATGTAAATATCCAGTCCTCTCTGAATACCAATAAGCACCCAGAGGGTTATCACAAGCAAAAGCGGGATTGCTCCAATTTGTTCAGTCACATTGGCTTTGGGAGTGTCATGTTGCAAATTGAAAGGAGAAATCAAGGAAGTCTACATACCATGTTATCTACTATTTTTATGCATGACAGAAAAGGACATAAGGTCAACTTGCTCTACAGAGAGTAATTTGACTTCTGAGTGGATGGAGAAACTGTCTTAGTAAGTCTTGCCCAGGAGACGGCAATCCTTCTTCACAAGCTTTACATGGTGAATTTGAGAGAACTAAGGAATGAACAAAGGGACAGGTGTTTGATTAAAACAGAGAGCTGTATTGTAGTATTTGTTTGCCGTCTCCTCAAGTTGCAGGATCAGAAGCAGAAAATTTGAGGATTTTTTTTCAGGGAGACCTGAAACCACCCACAGGCAGCTTTTAACTGCTTTTGTTCCAGTGACAGCAAGTTCATGTCTCACCATATTTCTGAGATGCCTTAATCAGAGAAAATCTACTCCTCGCCTTCTTGCAAGGCTGGCAGGGGGAGGGAGGGGGAGGCGGGAAAAGCCACATTTTTTGAAAGCCAGGTGTTATTATGCCTTCTAGAGGGACAGCAAAAAGATTAGTCAGGAGCAGTCAAATCATTAGTAAGAACAGCAGAAGAAGCAGTTATCACTGCTCCAAGGCAAAACTATTTTGAAATTAAGGTTGTTGAAAAGGGCTGCCCCAGTAATAACCCTTGGATGGGTATCAAAAAGTACAAAAGGGAACAGCGCCTACCTCAGTTTCGGAGAGTTGAAAACAATCCAATCCCAACTCCCACCAAGGCAATTGGAGTTTTTGATTTCTCAACTAGCAGACCTCAGTTCTCACTCACAAAAGTGGCAGCCTAAGTTGGCTCACACTGCCAAGCTCTCACGTCATCTGCAGCAGCAAAATGAGGCGAAGGACAAGCAAATAGAGCAAGTAAATGGGGCTCCCTGACCCAACGCATGCACCCTCTGCATCCATTTCTCTTAGATATATGAATCAATGCGAGTGCTTTCTTAAAAAGACATACATAGAACAGAAGTAATAGAAAGGAAAGATCCAGCTCAAAGGCCTGGAAAAGGATTGACTTTTCAGCTTGTCAAATTAAAATCTCCTGTAAGAGAGCGTTCTGTGATGCATAATCTAACTGAAAGAAAGATTATATTTATATTTAGAGGCACCCCACACTGCTGTACCACAGTTAAGGCTGAAGACAGTTTTAAGCTTTTCTATCTGGCTCTAAAAAACTACATCATACAAGGAGAAAAACTTGAAAACTGATACGGTATTGATGTCCTGGGATAGATTTAGCAAAAGCACTTGGGGATTATCTCACAGTAAAGCTCCTGAAAATGATCCTAGTTTACATTTTTAGGTTCTTGCAAGTTTTGCACAGTGCTGGAAGTATATATAGATTTACATAAGGATGAGGGTCATGCCCCCAGGCAGCCTTTGAGGACATCTGGTACACTCAAGAACAAACTCTGAAACCCAGGATTTCAAAAGCCTTTGGTGTTTATGGAGAAGCAGTACATCAAACTGTAAAAAGCAAGTTGACAGCAGCAGTTTTACTGCCAGACTTTTCTAACTCTCCTAAGTTTTGCCAATGAATACAAGCATAGCTAAGTTGCTTCCAGATTTTTTTTAAGAAAAGGAATGGGAGAGACTATCCCTTTTTTATCTTTGAATTAACTGAAAACACTGTGAGCAACTTCTCACTTTCCCCTCTTTCAGTTATCCCCAAGACCCTCTTCCAATTGGCCTTCTGCAATGTGCACTCCACGTGAACCAGTCTTTAACAGCCCCTGCATGCTAACATTTCCTCCAGCGTGCCTCCTCTTGAGGCATTTTATTTCCTAGACTTCCAAAATCTGCCACCTCTTTAGCTGCACATCATTTGGAAAGTCTTCCTTTTCTGTAATTTCTTAGCTTGCATTAGGTTCTGTCCTTAACTTTCTTCGCCCTCCATGACCTGAGCGTGATATCATTCAAAACCACAAATTCAAGTATCATTACATGGGAAGATGCTCAGACATACTGCTCTGATTTCTTAGTGTTTAACCATAAGCTCAAATGCAGGCAGGCTAGAACACAGCTTTCAAGCTTTCTCAAGTCTTTTTTGTTTTTTTTCCCCTCTGCTCCCCTCCTTCCACACTCATTGATTGCCACCACCTCACCTCTTTCTTCAGACCTGCAACACTGGGCTTACACAGCCTGAAATTTCCATTGGTCTTCAAATACAGATAACATCACGCTAATTCTCTGCCATCCAAGATATTGCTTTCCAATCCATTTGCCCAACGAAAACTCTTGCCCAGATTCTTACTTCATAATTTGTTTATAGCAACATCCTTTGCCTCATGACACTGCAGGCTTGTTCAAGTAAGGAGTGGTATTTTAAAGTCACGAAGGGCTCTGCACAATAGGATCCYGGTCCACCATTAGCATTCTCTAATATGAAGGTAATAAATTAGTAACTGTAATAATCCTAGATATTGATTTCCTTAAAACTAACTTAAAAAGCATCAGTATATGAATGGACAGGCAAACAGACAACAAAACTCATTTGATATGAAAGATGCCAAAAAATACCAGCTAATACAGTGACACTTACAGAATTACTTTTTTAGGTTAAAAAAGTACTGTTGCAAACATGAATCTCAAAAACACAATATATGGAGAGAGAGAAAAAAAAAAGAAACAAATACCTGATAGTCTGAGGTCATAATAAGTCCACCTGAGGTAGTGGTAGGAGGAACAACTCTCACTTTTTTCAGTGGGGGTCCCTGTGTGTGACTGTTGTCTTGGTTCCCTGGATGACCAGTTCCATTAGTATGGTTATTGCCCTGCTGCTGCTGCTGGTTCTTCTCAATTGTTTAAACACAAAGAAAAACTTCAACTCAAAAGCAGTACACGAAGTAACATGAAAACAGGAAATAGTGTGAAAGCCAGAGAAGCATGAGTGTACTGTTCTTCTAATACTTACTTTGTCTCCTTTATCATCTGGTTCTTCTTCTGTTAAAAATTCTCGTTTTGGGTAAGGGATTTGACAACCTGCAAAAACACTGCCCCCCCAAAAAGTCTATTTATCACCATATTAAAACAGAATGGTTAGCCCTGTAAGATTTGTACTTCACCCATTCTAGTTTCAAATTGCCTCAGCCATAGCCTAATACCTATAACTAATGGAGAAGTTTCCCCTATCATACTTTCATCATATTCTAAACTTCAGAAAACCCATTCATATTTATTTTAAATCTTCAGTCACCTCTGAAACTATCATCTAAATTCTTGTTTTTCACAGTTTCTGGTGACAAGACTAGTGGCTGGAAAGGCAGACCACCTGTTACAAATCTGCAAGAGCATAAAGAGCTGTCTTAACCCAGTTATAGTTTAATTCATAATCTCAGGTCTAGAAGTACACCCTGGAAACTCCATTGACTATTAATAAAACCATCTGAAACAAAACTTCAGAACACCTAGAAATTTCATCTGTCAATTCATATCTCATGGACCACATGAATTGTCACTGCTGGTGCAAATTCAGATTTATCTGCCCTTAATCAGTAGAATATATTTATAATAAAGTCTCTGTATACCTGTTAGCAAATTATTCATTGTGAGCTCATATTAAAATGACAACTTAAATTTGAGAAAAAAAAGCCAAATGCTAACCTAAAAGCAGTTTCCACAAAAGAAAATCATTCACATGACAACATTAAACTACACAGGTCAGGAGCTGTTATAAATAATTTGGTAGCTTTTAGTGAAATAATGTCATTTTTTAATTAATTGCTATAAATATACATACCATATTTTATAAATTCCTCCCTAGATAATGGTAGAGAACGATACCCGGGAGGTGCTAATAGCTTTTCTAAAAAGGTATACAATCACGCTCTCTGGCTAGCCTTTTCATTTTTTTTTTCTCGTTAAAAATGAAATCATTCAATTTCCCTAAATTTTCTTCCTTCTGTAAATCTCCCTGCGCAAACAAACAAAAAAAGCGTCTAAAGAAAATGGATTTAAGCTGTGAAGGATGAAAGCACGGAGACAMAGAGCTGACTCCCCTCACCCACTGAATTTACAAAGGCTAGGACAGAAAAATGTCAACTAATTAGCCCATGTCATCTGGCACTCCAGAGCAGGGCAGCGGACCTGTGGGCACTGCGCACGTGTCTGCAAATATCTGCAGCGTGCATAATCAACCTGCCAGGGAGTAACAAGATTAGTGCTGGGACTAATAGGATCAACGTTCCATAAAGCAAGAGATTAATAAGAATGCTACTTAATTTTAAAAACCTCAAATGGCATTTTAGCAGCTATCGCTTTCTTTGGTTGTTAGACAGTGAGTGTTTAGCTCAATATTCACCAGCAGATATTTATAGCAGGGAGCAGACAAAAAGCACACGTTTCTAAGACATCTTTGAGTGTATTGATAGGTTAATAAACCGACCACTTACTCAGAGGTGGGAAGCGGATCTTCTAAGAAATAGGGGTCCTGCATAGCCTGTTCTGAGGTAATTCTCTTTATTGGATCCATAGTAAGCAATTTCTGAAGCTACACAAAATTAAACATAAAAAGCTCTGTGTTATCAGAACTGCTTACAAAAACTTCATTGCAGTATTCCTGAAAGATTAAGTGTTAGGATTTGTCTGAATTCAAAATCCTTACCACAAACGGCAACAGCCACGTTCTCTCCTGTTAAATACTCAACTTCCCATTGAACAACAACCTATTTTTACATATAAAGCCTAGAACACTCAGTTCTGATCACAAATGTTCCAACAAAAACATTCAAGGAGTCTCCACAACATACCATCAGTTTTCACTTCCCACAAGAAGATCTAACATGCACATATTCAGCCTGGTTCCTTCAACTACATTGCCCTTAATAGGTAGTATCATCATAGCCATATACATTCAAATTTAATAACTCTTAGCAATTAATAAACAAACGTGATTCCATATTCATTATTGCTCGTTATTTAGTACTCTCATATCAGTACAACTCCACTGTCATCCACAGTATTATAAAACCATAATATAAAGTCCCTCCTTAGAAATCTTCATGCCATAAAAGAAAGTGCAATCAACACACATTAGAAAAACCCAGCTGGACAGAAAAATACATGCTAGAATAGGTGACAAAGTTATCTGTTCTGAAGCACGTGGACTCTCAGACACATCTGTTTGTTGAATGCTGCTTCAAAGAGGAGTTGTGCAAAATCTTGAATTTTAGGTGGTTTTTTTGCACAGCATGATGCAAAAGCACTATAGAAGTGTAGCAATGATAATGCCTCCATAAGCTCGTCAAGTTTGAGCTCTGCTGCAGTTTCTCTATCAGTTCAAGACCTCAGCCTTGATCTCTGTAACAACTGCTGAATCACATCAACTGAATGGAAAAAAATTCTTTCTAAAATGCGTGCGTTTGCYTAAAGACAATGAAGACCACAGCAGCACAGCACAGAATCACAGCACGTTTGAGGCTGGAAGGGACCTCTGGAGATCATCTAGTCCAACCCCCCTGCTCAAGCAGGGTCACCTAGAGCACATTGCACAGGATTGTGTCCAGGCAGGTTTTGAATATCTCCAGAGAAG
>NW_020448675.1:47542-108595 GCF_003343035.1 Apteryx rowi
ATTTGTGGGTGTCAGGTTTGCCTAGATGATCTTTGACCCGATCCTCCTCGACCAAGGGAAAGTCTTCCTTTCTCCAGACTTTCTCTCTTGCCTCTAGGGTCTGGGGTTCCTGAGGGCTGGCCTGAGCAGTAAAGACTGAAGCAAAGAAGGCATTCAGTAACTCTGTCTTCTCTGCATCCTTCGTCACCAGGGCACCCACCCCATTCAGCAACGGGCCCACATTTTCCTTAGTCTTCCTTTTGCTACTGATGTATTTGAAGAAGCCCTTCTTGTTGTCTTTGACATCCCTTGCTGGATTTAATTCCAAATGGGACTTAGCCTTCCATGAAGTATGAATATGCAGAAGACAATGCAAAATAAAATATTTTACAAAATACCTAGTTGAACTCAGTTCAACTAAAAACCCAGCAAAACCTTATCCTTTGAGAAAGCACCTCTTACCCTGGTGGGAAGTGTTAACTGAGGGCTAAGAAGCACACTTGGTATTTGTCCCATACCCGACTTTTTTAAAAAGCATACAAAATGCTTCAGTAATAAGCAGCAGAGAAAAAAATCTTAAGGTAATACATGTAGGTGAGAATTTAAAAAAGCACACTGACCTAGCCAAAGTGAAATGAAAAATTTATATGAAAAGAGTAACAAATATTGCTACTTAGAAGTATGCACTATGAGGAATGAGKAGGATACATAGCCAGAAACTCATCCTGAGCAACTTCAAGTAACACCAGCAGACACGAAGTCTAAATTCAGCACAACATGAAAGATTAAGAGGCAATTCTAAAAACAATTATAGTACTGTTTTTACTGTTCTACTCTCATTTTGCACATACACGAACATATCAGAGGGTGGCTGAGCTTTATACATTTGTCACTGTGACATCTCAACAGTGATTTTCAGTAAAAACACATTAGAAATGTCACGCTCTCTCCAAACCTGTCAATATTTTTTCTCTGTTTTAAGAATAGCAGACCGGAGTGATTTTTTTTATTTAACTTGAGCACTGAAATAGCAGTGATGCATTCTAAAAGCCAAGTGCCTCTTATTCAAAAGATCTGGTGCACATGCACATATTTCTCCCTGTCCACCAACAGTTACTTTGTGAAAAGCAACATATACGGGCAGAATTAGATGATCTTCAGATACTCTGCAGAACACAATGATAAACAGTGAATCTTCATGTTTTGCCACAGAATACAGCATCCAATGTAAAACTAAACCATGACATATTGTCCTTGACATTGCTCTTTAAAAGGAATGCTAGGCTTTCAGTTTACTGCCTTTTTTAAAAAAAAAAAAAAAAAAAAAGCATGGATCTAACAAGAAGGGTGAAAACTACATGTGAAAACAGCATTCATTTCACATTTAGTCTTCATACTTTTTAGGGGATGAAATTCACCTTTCTATAAAGATCTACGATGTCATGGTCTATGTATGAGCTGGTCATCTCCTTCCACTAGCTATTAGGTGAGCATACACAACAAAGGTGCACACCTCTATGCTGCACACAGCTGGAGTTAGAAAGTACACTTCCTCTCCTCAGCCTTAATTTTAATCACAGGGTTAAGAGCATAATAAATATGTATTAACACCATCAATCCAGCTTTGCTTTTGCATCATCAGCAAGGACTCACAATAAGAATTTTCAGCTCTCTGAGTCTGCATGTGTTTTTTGTAGAGTATCAGCTTGAATAGAACAATTCTTGGTCTCTCAAACCGTTCAAAAGTAATCCCAGGAGCCAAAAAAGGGGAAAGAAAAAGGGAAAAAGATTGCCAATGTGCTGAATAACATAACAAAAGCAAAAAATAATAGCAAAATTTTGGCAGCTCTTCTGGCAATTAGGTTATAAAGCCATCCATCACATATTGACAATACGTGAATAAACTTGGTCACAGTCAGCAAGAGAAAACAGAAATCACGAGAAAAGATTAATGACTGTGCAACCATCACCACATGGGAGGGATCAAAACTCATACTTTGCTCCCATGTTCAGGGCACCTAAGAGCATAGAAGTGAATCTTTTACCTATTACTACAAATATTTTCTAGTAGAAACTGGAAGACTAGAAGATCACCTGGCTAAATGCAGTGTATTTTATACAACTTTGTGATGGCATACTGTCAGCAATGGGACCATCACTCTGCACTTGATATGGACCGCTGTAACCATGCAGAAGATGAAGCATCACTCAATTAAAAAGGAGCAGCAGCTGGGTGCTCATTTTATAAGGCATAAACACATAAATAGAAAAAAAAAATCAGAAGAGGAGAAAGAGTAGAAAAAAATGTAAGCAGGAAAAGCAGGAAGGAACCAAAGTTGTCCCATGTAACATAAGTTCTGCATGTGAAAAGGGATCATGTGCATGAATGTCAGTAAAGAAGGAAAAATTCTGGTTAAATCGAGTTGGGAAATCAAAACATTTCATCATCAGCAATCACAACAATCTAGAGATTTACCAGTCCTGAAATTATTAGTTTTGGGATACTTCATAATTGAAGATGGATGCAAGAAAAAAAGTGTTTTATTTGTTTCTATCCAGAGCTTTATGGGGCAGTGAGACAGCTTCCGAAAGAGTAAGATCTCGGAGCACCTCTAGAGGAACTGGTAGCAAGAGATGCACTGAACCACTTCAGGCTCTGATAGAGGGATTTAACTAATTCCTCTACAGTTCAGCTCAGCCTCAAACCATGAGGCTACAAACCTAAGACACCTTACAATTTTAACAGCTTTTGAACAGAGTCCTGAGAAGATACTTAGGAAAGACCAAGCTTTTGTAATGCAACCTGATTTTCAGCAGAATGGTTCTGACAGCAGTAGAAACCTAAGAGGATCTAATTAGAATTAACCACAAACTTGACAGAACATCTCTCCCACTCCCATAGCCATGAAAGAACACGACTATGTCCATGCTATTAAATACTCTATTTTTTAGCTTGAGTGCCAATGATAGATTTGCATCCACACTTTTGCATGAGACTAGCTCCCTCAATATTGGTGTTGTTGAGGGGAGGTGGGCAGAGGTCCAAAGCAGACTCAGTGGGTGAGCTAACTGTGGTGGGCGCAGTGTGTTCAATCAGGGGTGTACATCCAGCTCCCATCATGGTCCTCCTCTTTGGTACCAACAGACATGGCCAAGGACAGAAGGGTAGCAGGCAAGGCCTGTTTCAAAACGCCACTGTACTTCCACGTGCCCAGTGTCTGCCTAAGAGGAGCAGGTAGAGGGAGAGAAAGAGAGAGAGAATGACACTGTTTTTTTCAGATAGGAGCCAACTTGAAATCTGTTTTAAAAGAGGATAGCAAGTTTCAGTCCAACAACTATCCAACCTGTATCAAAAGCTCAATTCTAAAACAAAGCGGACCGATAGGGCTACACACTACGAAACACTGGACCCCACAATATCCAGCTGTACGGCAGCCACAGGCAGCCCTGTCACGGAGAACATCCCAGCTTCCGGCACCAAGCAGAAAAGGAGCAAAGAGGGAGGCTGTCATGGGAGCAATTCCTGAAGAGTTCAATTTTCAGTTATGAACTAAGTATGCAATGCCACTGATGTTCTCACTTGCAAGGTTTCCAGTAGGATTTTAGCCCCTGTCCTATGGAAAAGGGCAGCATTCCTTGATTTTGCATTTTAATGTGACCACTGCTTTTTGGTATAAATCCAAGCATATTGAATAAAAATACTGAAGACCTTCAAACAGTCATCCTGCTTTGATACCACAGGGGAAAAAAACCCTGTAATAAGCGTTTTAACCTATTTTTATGTAATTATTTTGTGTCCAACGTTGCTGTTTTACTAAAAAGGATTTCTAAACTTGCAAGATTGGGAAACCAGATGAGAAATTGCAGATCAGTTTGGCCAGAGCACTCACAGCTCTTAAAAGACATTAGTTGAGAGACAGACTTTTTTTATGGTCTGCCAAGATGCATAGCAAACCCAGTAAATTTTACCTAAGCTTGATGGCAAGAGGTTCACAGCAGACTGGAGAGTGGCATAGCCACTTCAGGAAGGTTTAAAATTGAGATTTTTAAATTAAATATTAAGATAAACAGAGGTATTACAGTATTTCCTGTGATGTTTAAACTTTTTTAAAGCTGCCTCGACATTTTTAATATTACATTCTCAATGTATTACTGAATTTTGTACAGAAAATACCTAACTGTACTACAGAAGCTGTCAGAGGGAGAACAGATGTCGGGAGCTACGCAGAAGAATTAAAAACGAACTCTGTTGCTTCCAGCAAAGTATGAGAAATAGTTGAGGAACGGGTAGAGGGGGAAGGAACTTAGTGACTGGCAATGTTAGGCAGATTTTTGCATAGATCAGATTTTTATCTCAGATTGCCCAACTATGATATAAAAGTCTACTGCAACTGATTTTAATAGGCAGAACTGACTTAGATTTTTCTCAGCTATCCATTACTAGTAATAGTTAGCCACTTCCGGATTTTAGTACAGCCATGTAAGGTTAATTTTGAGAGATTTGGACTCTAAATATGTCAGAAGTCAAATCTGGAGGTGACAGGCAGCACGTTTGTTCTCAAAGAAGAAGGTGGAATTAGAAAGGTAAGTACTTATGCTTACATAAATATAATTTCAGAGAACATCTGCCTAGAGTGGTAGATGAGAAAGATTTGCAAATTCGCTCTGTTAATTTGCTTCACTGAAAGTCCAAGGATGAGTTTTTATATCCAAATTCCATTCTATTTGAAATACCATATTCAATAGATACTCCATGTCCACTGCTTTTGCTTACTGAATTACTTAATAATAATTTCCACAAATGTTATGTATATTTTGATAGGAATATTAGATATTATCTACCTGCTATACCCAATATATCTTAAAAAGCACATATTCTCATATGAAAATATTATATGAACATCTTGGTAAATACTAAAAATGCATTTATGAAGCTCTGTTATAAATAGCTGCATGGTAAAAACTGGATTGTATATGGGCAAAATGGGATGGGCTCTGTTTTGCCTGTGTATAAAGGCTCTTCAGTTCTTTTCATACCACCATAAGCTGATTAGTATTACACATAAATATACTGGCTGCCCAGCAACATATAAAAGTGAGCTTCCAATTCTGCTAGGGTTAAAAACAACAACCAACAACAACAACCACCCACAACAGTTCAATTCCTCCTCTGTCTACCAGAGGGGACTTGTTTCCCTGTTTCTGTTAACATATCTTTGGTATTTACACCAAATTTTATTTTAACTCTAGAGAGCGGATACGCTTCACAGTAAATGATGCATAATCATACAACCTTCAGGTAACTACCTGCAATGATTACTTGATTTGCCTGATGTTTTTTTGTTTTAAATMTAAACCTTGAATATACATTTACTGGGTGCAATATAACTCACTATCTGCTTGGAAACCCCCATTCAGAAAATGCTCATGGTGTACGCCTCAACAAGAACGTTGCCTCAGCGCTTCTTTGACTGACTGACTCAAAATTTATACAAAGGAAAAAGGACTAAACAGRATAAAGTAGGTTGTTTAAGAACCTTTGGGTCCAATCATCACACTGGATATATGTGCAGCTTCAAATGACTTGAACAAAAGCTGCGTATCCTCAGTCAACCAGGCCTCTTAAACATTTTGCTTTTTCTCCAACTCATTTCTCTCATCTCCAAGATCAAAAAAACCTCCTGTTGTTCCTCTCTCACTCCAGCTCCAAAAATGAATATATTTATATTATAATTCTTGCCTCAAAACATATCATCTGAGTTGGAAACAACAACAAAAGGGAAACGTCCATGCAGAGAGAATTAAATTCTTTTTTCTCTATGAAGTTTATTTAAAAAAACTCAAGTGTTTTTTAAACACAGGCCCAATTCAGTAATTCCTAAAACAACATAACACAGGTACTTCCAGGGCTGAGCAAGTGTGTAATTTTAAAGGGAGTCTTATTAAAAAAAAAAAAAAAAAAAGGTGGGTGGGTGTGGGTGGGTGTGTATATACATACATACATACATATTTATTTATTTATGCTACAGAGACTAATTGTATAAACTAGGAAGTTTTCACAAGAATGCTACTAAGGAATACAGCAACCAGGGAGACATACTAAAATGTTCAAATCTCAAATCACATTTTTGCAAAGTGCACGAAGTAAGCTTAATAATGAATATATAAAAATTATGCATTCAGGAATATTTTAAAAATAAAAATAGGCTTTTAAAAGTGTGCAGCAAAGCAGCAAAATGCCTAAGAGATGCAGCAACACCTCAAATACAACTATGAACTTACCATGGCTATTAAAAACTGAAAACTTCTCAAGTACTGCATTCCAGAACTAATCCAGTGAAAGACTCATAGAATCATTTTACTGATATGAGAAAATGAAGTGCTTTGCAGTTTTCAGTTTGCAAAGTATCAGTTATTTTGGGAGTACTGAAAATAAAATTAGTCACCGACTATCTGGCACCAGCTCAACACTCAATTTGAACAATTATAACTTATATGAAGGTTTTTGGTTTTTATAAATGCAGGAACTTACCAAGTGGAATGCCTTACTATCTGGCTTAACTTTATGTTTTTCCATATATTTGATAAGGCTGCAGTTGGTATAGCTGGAGAAAGAAAAAAAAAAAGTAAAATTTCTGATATTCAAATCAGTGATACTGGAAAGCTTACTTAGTACTCAAGACACATTAATAAGAATAGATTAGTCTTCACTGCTAATACATTAAAGCAGGGAAAAAACACATCTACCCACACCAGAAGATTGCTTAAAAATCATTCAAACAATACAGAAAGGCATCTGTTTTCCTCACATGCTTTTAATTGTAAAGACAGATTATGTCCACATAAGAAAGCACACTTTTAAGTCACATACAGACATCAAACTATCACTTGGATTTAAACTGCCTTTCAGCAATTGCATTACTGTATCAGTCTGGACAGTTTTAGTCTGCATATTTCTAACACCAGTGAACATGGAGAGAAATACTAAGTCAATCTTAACATTGCACATGTTTTTTCAGTAACAACCATGAATTCAATTTTTTGAATAGAAGCTCAGAAATAAGGTTTTTAAATGGTTTGTTGCAATAGCATAGCAGATGCAAGAAAAGTATATAATAGTACAACCAAAAACATCTCAATTTGATCAGCACGGAAACAACAAGGCAACAGTGGCAAGGTCTTATGCGCGGGCATTCCACTCTGGCAATGTGACAGCAAAACTTTAAGGTAGTCTTCTTCTTTAGTCTTCATATACTACCCTAGGCCCCAAGGCTGACAATTATACCCATAGTTTTTTGGAAACAGTATCAGGCTGCCAGGTCTTTTTTATGCAGCTATCACACAAGAATAATTTCCACTACTATAGACGTGGAAACAGCTGTGAAAAGCTATGCTTAGCAATCTTCAGAGCTATCCAGGGTCTTACTGACACCAGTGATTACACATGCCACCTTGCCATTTACAGTCAGCATCTGACTATTTTGCTGTGAGTCACACCAATGCAATAGGCCAAGTTCACCATTAAAAAACAAATTTCTTTTTCTTTCTTCCCAATCTAAGCCATAACCATTGCATAGTCATCGTGTAGCATCTACACAGAAAGCCTCAACTAGAATAAATTAAGAGTGGGAGGGAGAGGAAAAATACACTTGCTCAAGAAAGCTCAGATAAACACAGACTTACGTGTTTCTCCGGAAATCTTTCATTAAAGTTGAATGTTCAGGCATCTTTTTTATGTCCTCCCAGTCTTTATCTGCAAAAATCAACACTTGTTAGTACTTTTTGTTTTCTTTTCCCTGAGTAAAACACAAAAGCTTTCAAAGTATTTCTGTAACCTTGATTTTTTTCATTGCACTTCTCTAATGTTGCAGCTACTTTATCTTTGTATTCCTTGACTCACATTCCTCCATAACCTTTTCATAATAAATCTAATGAACACCTAAAAGGTATTCCAATTATGTGCTGATTAACTCAAGGACTTTTAAAAACAACTGCCAGCTACACTGAAGATTGCTTTATGCATAAGGACAACACAGAAGAAAAATACGACAGCCATTTTACTTGTGTCCTTCATGCATCCTAATTTACTTAGGAACAATAATGATTTCTGTATAGGAGTACACACAATTCTAGTAAAGACTGTAATTTTTAAGAGATTTTTATTTTGACAGCACTGTGTTTAATAACAGAAAAAAATCACAGAGCTACTGTGTAAATCTATTAGTTCTAACCTAAAAGAGATACCAAAACTACTCAGAAAGGGTTTGTCAGCAAAAGGTTTAGACTAAGTAACATTAACACACTCAAAAAATATTAACCCCCTATGTGGATGCCATAGGAGAGAAAAATGTCTATAATCCACTGTTGCATAATGATAGGCTGCAAACTGAGAACTAAGGCCACTCTACTTCTGTAACAAAAAAGGCAGTTAACATGACTGACTGACTTACACTAACTTCTGTATAATAAATTCTCATATAGAAGTACTCAATCAAAAGCCAAGAAGCCTTAGTTCTCTATCTGACAGCCAAATAAGACCATCTACACAAATTAAGACCATTTACTCATGAATGAACGTATCAAAGCAGAGACCAACCATGCTTTAACTCATCTGCAGAGGCAAGTTATGAAATAAAGCTCAGACATTTTCAGAACATTAGCTTCTCCTCAGTGACAAGTTCACATACAGGCAGGAGTATGCACACAAGTGCATGCTGTGAGTTACTTGATAAACCCAGGTTCAAATTAGCAGCGTATCTAATAGTAATTTACTGCGTGCTTATACCTCCAGAATGGATTAACTAATGCATGCCAAATTCATAATCTATGACTTTGCATGCAGCAGTTACATAGACATTTATTTCTGGCCCTGAAAGCCCCTACACCACGAACTGCTGAGTCCTGGCGCAGTGTACTGAGCAAGGGCTTTGGCTTCTTGCTCTGTTCTTGCACTCTTCGCTAGGCACCCACCATGGATCACTGTCCCAGGCAGGGTCCTGGGCTGCACGAACCCTCATTCTGAACCACTACAGCTGTTCTTAAGCTCTGACATTTCACCTTAACTTCCCTGCGCAGACAAACCCTGAAATGGATTTAAATGTAAAACAAGAAATTCACCACCACCACGCCCTGGCCCCAAACATATGCTGCTCTGCAACTCCCAAGGAGAGTCTGAGGACAAGTAGCTTGTCTCAAGTCAAATCTTTACTATGACTTACCACAATTACAGAACTCTGGAAGCTCAAAAATACTAAATAAACAACAAACCAGTGGAGATTCTTTTTGTTTTCCACTTGCTCCAATTTTTCCCCATCCCTCACAAGGACAGGTGAAACTGCTTCAATTATGGAAAATGTCAAATAAAGAGCAAAAAAGACTTTACTACAATTAAATGAAAAATGATACTTTTTGGTAAGAACCAAAGACCTTCAAATCAAATGCAGACCATTAGACAGGACTACTTAAACCTACCACAAAACAATCAGTGTATCATCTGTTTAAGCTGTACAAAAACAATATAAGCCTCAAATGATAATACATTTAAGAAAAGGGTAAAAATCCAGGCAAAGAGCAAAAAAGGAAAGTACTTGATACATGAAGGCAACTCTTCCAGAACTCTTATACAGCAATACAGACACACTGAAGTGTACACAGTATTAAAAAAAAAAAAAAAAGACATGGGGAAAAATGAGAACAAATTTAGGAACAAATTTCTAGAACCACACAGGTGGAGATACAGAGCATAAACTTTATGTGATGAGAAGCAGAAAGTCCATCAGAACAGTAAGGAAAAAGATTACCAATACTGAATGGACAACTGTAAGGAACACAAACAGTGAGCAGAAAGAGGAGTAAAAAGTGAAAATAAGTCCCCTCTTATTCTGACATCTGCAATCATATAAACACCAGAAGACGGACCATTAACTGAAAAGATGCAAGAGAGTCTGTAGAAAAACAAGATATGACTAACACTGAGGGGAAAATGTAACAAAAGATTTCCACATTGTAATTTGTTTTGGTTCTTGCCTAGCTCTTTCTTCTGGTTTAGAATGAAGACTTTTTCTCCCTATCATAAACTTTCTACCAGGAAAAAAAATGAAATATCCTTCCCTGCTTCCAAATGCTTTGTTTAATTTAGCAAAAATTAAACATCTGTAGAATATTAACCAAATGTACAGATTTTTGTTTGGTTTCATACAATCATCAGTTGTTTTCCAAATCTAAAATCAGTACTGAAGAAAACCAGAAATATTCCTTCTTTTCTCATCCACCATTAAGTGCAATCCTTTTACATTATAAAACATTGATACATGTATACACAAAGATAACCTTATCAATGCGAAGAAAAAATATTTAATATGACCATTACATTCTAGATTTTATAACCGATGAAATAAAGATCATGTTTGAACAGCTTTGCTGCTTTGATCAGCTGCCGCCTTCATACGCTAAGAAAACAATACAGGTATCTTTCTTTGAACAGCAGTGATAAAAACATAATATGTACCTGCAGGAAATCCCATTACATTGAATATTCTGTCCAGCTGGTCATGGTGATAAGGATTACTAGTTTTGATATCTTCTTGTCGACAATGGAATATCGGCTCTGATGTTAGCAGCTCTGCAAATATACACCCTATGGCCCAAATATCTTTAAAAAAGGAGAACAGAAATAAAAATCAAATGAATACTTCCAAAAGCATTTTGGTGAGATAGAGTGTTAGCTCTTAACTTATGACAGATGAGGTCCCTGCATTGAAAACTTCAGGTTTCTACTATAAAAGTGCAACACTATCAATTTTTCCCTTAAACTAGTTACATATATACAATTCAGTAACTATACAAGAGTTGAAAAAACAGTATACAGTTGTTGGTGGTTTTTTTAAGTATTACCATTTATTGCTGTAGAAAGTGATTTTAAGAAAAATACTAAACAAAATGCATGGGGAACTGTCCACACCCACAAAATATAAATGAAGAGCCAACCAACATCCTATCCAGTTCACTTCCATGCTGCCTTCCTCCCCCCCAAACATTTTATATCCCCAGTCAGCCACTGGCTTTACAAAATATTAAATGACCAAAAAAACCCCAAAGCTGAAGAGCAATTATATTGGAATAAACAGAATTCTACCTACACAACTTTGCAGAAAGAGATTAATTATAAAATTGCAATTGCTCCATGCCTAAGTACCTCAYCCCCTTTTTGATACTATTCATTTTAAAAAAGCTACCAATAGGCTTTTCTTTCTGGACAACCTCCTGCCCTCACACTTTTATTTTTAAAACAAAAAATCATTTCAATTTTAATTTTTGTGTCCCAATGTGCAAAAATCAGACAGCCTGCATTTTCCCACATTGTTTTCCCATTTTTTCTAGTATGTACATACATAATTTCTAACTTACTAATGTAGTGTGCACAGTGCAATTTCTGACTTAATAATGTAAAGCTACACTGAACCTTGAATGAACAAGAAAAGGTCATGAACGAGGACAAAAGCAAGTGATGCAGACAGCATAACCCCATCATTCAGTGTTTGTATACAGTCAGGTTTTATCTACGTTGAAAAAAATTATGTGCTAGAGGTCACGACTGTCCGTGCAGTTTCACACGCTGCAAGCAGAAGAAAATGCCAGTAAAGAGAAGGAACATGCAAATATAATAAAAAAGCAGTTTAAATGAACAGACAAAGAAATACATGTCATCATTAAAGAAAATAAAGTATTAATAGAAAAGTTGCTGAAAATACATCTAAGTGAAAAACATTGAAATTTCTGACAAAAACGTTGACACAAGTTTAAGAAAATAATGGTGAAGCCTGACAAAAGAATTTCAGGTCCCACAAATAATAATACATATGCCAACGTACAGCCTCCATGGTTGTGCAAAACGGGGAAAGCTGTTTCCCCAGAAATGGTTGCTCGCCTTTAACAGGTCTTTTAAACTAGCAAGCAAAGGTAGTCCAGAGGGGAAAACTTTCCAGTCCTTTTCCCTACAGTCTCTCTCACCTGCATAGAAAACCTGTTCATGTCCACTAAAGGTGGTCCCCACTGCAGCCTGTTCCTGGATTACTCTCCCTGTACCGCAGCCGCAGCCCACAACGGCTCCTGCCTTCAGAGATTTGTTACCACTAAACTGGCAAGAATAGAGTCAAGCAGAGCAGAGTCAACCATGTCACGCTGGAGCTGTTAAAATCATACTGGTAGAGACAGTGGTAAGGAGGAGGCAGCATTAAGCAGAGCAGCTCATGCAATCTAACAGTGTCTGCACCCAGCAGGGCTTCATTTCTTCTCGATACGCCTGAGGCAGATCACGGCTTAGCCCGTTGCATGACGCTGATCAGGCCTCAGCTCTTCCGAAAGCAATCCTGTTCCCACTTCTGCTTTGAGAAAGACATGGGGAAAGGCTAAAATAGAGGCTTGAATGGAGCAGAATTTATCACCAGTAACTTTTATCCTGGGACAGCTTCCATTGAAGACTCACACCCCAAACAGCAAACTTAAAATTAGTAATTTCTCACAGCAAATTCAGTAGTTTTTCTTGGCAGAACAGCCAAGTAAATAGCAAGTTAAAAAAAAAGTGGCGTCAGGATGTGTTAGTCTTCACTAATACAGTTTAGTTTCAGCGCAGCCAACACATTCTCCGTTCTGTATATTCCTAAATTTAAGATTTATTTCATGTACTTGTTAAACTAAATAAAAAACCCTGCAATAAAACTAATGCACTGTGCCTTATCATCACCATATGGGTTTCACCAGTAGTTCTAAGATGCATCAATATTTTGTATTAGCTCTAACAGCATTTACGAAAATCCTGTGTGAAAGTTATATAAAATTATAGTGCCTCACAGGGCATTTGGAGGCAAAAAAATGAAATACTTCACTCCTATATCTAGCCAGAGACAATAGTAAACTAAACAATTTGTCAAAGCTTAGTGTTCCCTCAAGAAATCAGTACCATACCTTTACCTCAGCTGCTGCCCTCTGTCCCAGGAACCACGTAACAAAGCTTCAGTAACCTGCACGCRTTCGGCATAAAGGACACAACGGTAACTTGTCCTCCATTCTACTCACCAATAGCTTTGGTATAATGCCTTGCTCCAAGAAGCAACTCTGGAGCGCGATACCAGAACGTTACAACTACTGGATCCAAGTCTGCTAAAGGCTTCAGAGGTGAATTAAATAATCGGGCAAAGCCCATGTCAGCTGCAAAATTCAAAGAGAGATGTTTTAAAATTTCAGGAAAACTACAATTATTTTTTAAATGAACTGATTGTGTTTACTTGTTAGTGCTACCATCACTGTGCTAAAAAATAAACACACACTGTAGCAGATAGAAACTCTGTGAACATATGTCATTTTCTTAAAGTTTTTGTAGAAGTTACTGGATGTCATTACATATAAAGTATATCATTATAAATCATTGCTAACAGGAGCCACTGAGAACAAGGAATTAACCATTGTTCTGAAAAAGCGCATCAACTCACTTCTCTCAGGACACTGGTAAATCCTGACTCATTTTACCTGATACTGTCCAGTAAAATATTCCATTATTACAGCATGGTCTTTCAAGAAGCAGCATTTTAAATGTGAGCAAAATTCAAGTTCTGCAAAGGTTAGAATGATTTATAATACATACATGCATGTGTCACAAAAGCTACCTCCTCGTGAAGCTAGCTGTAGCAAGATTTCCTTCACATACTTTAAAAAAAAAGGGGGGGAGGGGCAACTAAACCTATAGTATCTCCCTCCCTTTTATTTTCTGTCTAAAAGTATAACCAGTACCAAATACCATTTAGTCTACGATTTTAAAATTCTGTTTTGGGGATTATATCATTAAAAAATGCTTTTTAGAATTGGTAATATACACCTTCCTAGAAAGCTGTCTGAACTACCAGTACAAATGATACAGGACCAAATGGGCCAAGGCTAAAATATACAGCTTCTCCCACCAAATCTGTGTCCCCACCCCCCACTCCCCAAAACCCCAAAGCCAGGGAATCTGTGGTGCAGGATAAATGAGTGCAGAGAGAGACTCAAAGGAAACGTGATCAGTAATCATTTTGAGAGAAAAAGAACTACATGTTATAGCTCACTGGTTAAGGGAAACTTGCAGCGTAAATGTGGGTCTCTAACTTGACTCCACAATCTTAATTTTCTTTTTCCATAAGCATTCCTATTTAAGATTGTTTTATTGCATTTAAAAAATGAAACATTTTACAGTTTTCTACATTAAAATATCAAGATTACTCAAGATATGATCAAGTCACTAATATCTATGAAAAGGAAAATTGTCTGAAGAAGTGAATTTATATCTCAAAATGGCACAAAAGGCCTAAAAAACTATTTTAAGTTAAATACCAGTTATGTATTTTTTAGAAAAATTAGTTACACTGGAAAAGTGGAAGCCCTTGGTATGGGTATAACTTCTGCAATCTTTCCCCGCTGTGATAATATCTTAAGAAAAAAAACAAAGCCTACATTTTGATAACACACTTAGAAATACAGGGTCTCCCTCCCGCCTGGGAATGGATGGCTCAGAGGACTGGTGGTACGATACAGAATCTTTCACCTGTCCATTAACAGAGTCTGGTTAAATTTAGCTGTGCTCTAAGTTACTCCCAAATTAATTCAGAACTATCAGTTAAGAAATAAACGGGTGGTCTATGTGCAATGACTAACAGAGAGTTGTCTACAGCAAACGTCACCACCACAGCTGACATTGAACGTGCCCAGAGGCTGACCTATGGTCTCAGTTTTGGAAGCAGCCACTACATTATGAGTAAGGTAATAGGAAGAAATTTTCACTTCTGCTGTCCTTGTACCTGTTTTGTACATAGAAGACCACAATCTCTGCTGTCAACCTTAAACCGCAGAAGGGTATTAAAAGCTTTCAGGGTAGGATCTGCAAAAGTGTTCAGCCCTGATCTATCTATTCCTTGAATTTCAGAAGGGGAGGGAAGAGCTAGAGCAGCACTGAACACTCCACAAAAATCCTACCCCTAATCAGTGTACTAGTGATTAACAGTATAGTTCAGATAAACAAAACAGTAAGAATACAGAGCAACAATGCAGAAGAATAATCTTATAAAAGAAAGCCAGAGGGAAGTGAAAAAGATGATCTTTAAAAAAAACAAAACAAAACAAAACAAACAAAACTTCCAAACTTGGCTGCATTACCATAACAAATATAAGTAGGATGTGCATTAGCAGGCTGCTGGCAAAGCACTGCCACATTAATGCACATCCTGGTATAGCTTATCGTTGTTAGACTACAGTTAATTTCTATTTATTTATTTACTTTAATTTAAAGCAATTGAAGTTCTTCAAATTATCCTCTCGCTGTAAGCAGTATCTCCCACCAGAAAATGTTAGAATAGTGGGGAAAGTGTTGGGTCCTTCCTACCTTTCCACCCCATTTTGAACATTTAGCATTAGTTCCTACTAAATATTTTGTCTGAATTAATGTGTTTTCTGGACTTTAGGATCCCTTGTGCTTATCTCCAAGGAACCTGTCTAGCCTTTCAAGAACATTTTGTAGGCTAAATGCCACCTTTGATTCCATTATAAAATTTAAGTTTTGCAGCAATGAATAGTTCCCTATTTAGTTTTTATAAGCAGCAGCAAGAAAATGTCATGACTTTATAGGGGTAAATGGAGGAAATATTAAAATCCCATTTCTTTCTCCTCCTTTTCCCCTAGCTAGCTCTCATCTTTTCCCCTACATCAAAATCCCCCACCCCTCCACACCCCCATTTAAACAAAATATAAAGACATTTTCCACTTTTCATAGATGAGGCTACAGCATATTATCATCAGAACTGGTGCATGGGTCTAATATCAAGAAGCCAGTCACTCAGAAAACAGCTTTTAGACAATGTGTCCAGGCACATACTAATATTACAGTAACTACTTTACGTGGTATAACTGCACCTTCAGAACATTCTAACTTAAATGCTACACTGGGACTTATCAAAGATATAAACATACCAATTTTTACTCTTCCTCGCTCAGGACCTTCACCCATAACTAAAATATTAGCAGGTTTCTGTGGAAAAAAAAATAAATATACAATACATATACCAAGATAAACCTAAACATTAGTCTCTGAAAAGTTAGTTAAGCTTTGTTTTGCCAATTTTAAATCAAGTTTGCTTTGATAAAAATGACAAGTTTCTATGCAACAGTAAAGCTGTGCAAGCACCCAGACACAGGCTTTCCCTTACTACATCCTCTTCAACGCTTCTTTCCAGCACTTCTACGTTTCAGCGCTATGTTCCCTGACTATCTGCTGCTATGGTGTCTGTCCTTAACCTGCAAGAGCAGGCAATCACGAGCCTTCAAGACTTCTACCCAGCTTGACCTAGGTCCGCTCAGCAGGAGGCAGACCTGTTGCTTCTCACCGCTCCTTCCCACCTCTCTTAAGCACACCGCAGAGCACGGGTACAGGAAGCCATCTCACAGCATGTTTTGCCCACAGTCATTAGGTATGTTTGTGGACACATTTTACATTAAGAAAATTCTTGAGATACAGATTAAATATTACCACATAGTTTTATACTGGAGAGAAACATCAACTAAGTTATTCCTCTTTGCAAGAGTATACCAATTCAGATAGCTGCAAAACTTGAAAGCATCACTTTAACATTCCTGTCTCTATGCTTTTCTCTCCATTATTTTGATGGCAAAACACTGAGAAATCTTGTTCTGCCCTTTCTTGCTTTTACTAAGGAGGTGAGTTAAAGAACTGAGCTGGAGTTCAACCAGTTATAGACATAACCATGCAATTCTTCTGCAGTTCCCCCCTCCTACTTTCTCTGCCATTCTCTCCAATTCAGATCTCTGCCTCTGCAGTCAGAGGAACAGATTCCTCAAACTGTAGCACCACACAGTGAATCAAACCTGCATTACTTATTTTGAGGAAAAGAGTCAGGAAATTCACAACCAAAGCTGAAAGTTTACTAGTTTTTTTTTTTTGTAATGTAGTGATTTAAATATACATTCGTACTATAATTCTTGGACAAAATAGGGGCAACTTAATAACTGAATTACAGCTCTAGCTTCGTTCTCCCAGTTTAAACTGATCTGAAGAAAAAAGTACTCTAGCAACACAGCTTAAGCTATCTGGAAGTTAACATAACAAATCCCAAATCGCTAAAGTACAAAGAGTAATTTACCAAACATGTATTCTGGGAAATTTTGAAGTACTGAGACTGCTGGATCTACTAGGTTGTGGTAAAAACATATTTAGAAAGACTTAAGATCACAATTTGAGACTGATCTTGTAGTAATGCTCATAATATAAAACCAAGTGCAAAAAACAAATCCAGCAAAAAATTGTCTTGAGAAACTTAATTACTCCTGCTTTATGAAAGGCTCCAACATGGATTTCTGAAAGTGAACAATCCACGTACAAAACACGTAAAAGGAATCTGAGATGTTGCATCTTTTCTCTGAGAGCAAATTAAAGACAGAAGAAAATGTTATCGCTTGACTGTATTCAAGGAGGTAAGATATATATACCCCATTATCTTTCCAACAGCAAAAACAACTCAACAGATCAGACTTGCACTGTATAAGATCAGTGATAACGCACAAGAATCTGTGCTTTCCCCCTCCCCTTTATTTTCTTTTTAATAAAGGCATACACACCACGCAAGTATCACTTCAACTAGGAAAACTGCAAGATGTGGGCACACAGCTCACAAAGCATCGAATTTTGACCATTTTTAGAATAGTCCTAGAAATAAACAAGCAGCGTAAACCTCCAAATTCAGAGTTAATGTTGAATTTAAAGCCATTCAAGCTGCTAGGTATGAAAATGCATGATTTCACCACATAAACCGGTCTATTGCTACACTGCGATGCAAAGAGAAAATATGCATATAGTTTATGAAAGCTGGTTCAATACATCGGGGATGTTAATAAGCTACATGCTTAATTAATACTTTTTACACGAGGTAGTAGAGGTTAACAATATGATACACAGGCTCTAAAATTATTCAGATAAATCCTGTATTGATTTAAAGTACAATTTTATACTTGCATTTTCCCAGGTTGATAATGTTCATTATAGAAATGCTTATAACATCCTCATTATGCTTTTACCTTAAAATATTTTACTATTTGGATTTTGATAGGGACAAGGAGCCATATTCACACAAAGACCCCCATTATGCCAGATGATTAATCAGCACAGCACTGGATAACAATTCCTGCCCCAAAGATCTTCTAACTAAAGTATGAGATAGGCACAGATGAGAAGAGAAAGCACAAAGAGATGAGACAGCACTGCTTGGCACAATAGTTAGCAACAGCTTGATTCATACTCAATGAATCTGAATTCTCTCCAAATATACAGAAAAGTTTTTAAAATACAGACAACTTAGAATTCCTTGCAGAAGTCTTCTAAAGCCGTAAGATGCAAAAATACAACAGTCAGTCTTGAATAATCATTCATAGAAGTTCACCTCCTTCTAGATTCAAAGGCCCTTTACTGAAAAAGCACTGTTTAAAATAAAAGATTCTTCTACTGACAACATTTATGCATCACAGGAATCACATCCCTGTAAAGAGGTACAACATCACAACTGAAGGTTATATTAAAAAAATTAAATTCGAAAGTTCCCATTCCTAAAACCATGACATTGGTAGCCTGAAAGAACATAATTAATTGAAAGAATTTTCCAAAACTTGACCATTAATCAATATTTAATCCCTAAAGGGGAATATCTACCAGAAAACAGTGCTAATGACAGTATCGGTGTTTCTAAAACATTTTGAGGACTCACTAAGAAAACATTCAATGTCAATTCAGAAGTCAAAATTTGGGTCAGGAGTTTTTGTTGTATACCTTTGTCTCAGTCCACTATCTGGAGGAAAAAAAAGCAACCGTCAAAATTTGTCTCTTTGGGCAACTGGGTACATTTTAGAAATTTATGCATTTATTTGCAAAGAAGAATGAAAAAAYATTAGAAAGGAGAAATCTGGACAAACCTCAGTTTAAACTGTGTCATCCAGAGAAAATGAAAGTGTAAAAAGTTCTTATTCAAACTACTTGGATTAAGCAGTGAAACAAAACTCTTTTAGTAATTTTTATACTGTATTCTGAAAATAAAGAGTATTTTGAAACAGCAATCACTTTAAAATAACTGCTAACGCACAACTTTTTAAAGCACTTATTTTTGTTCTAGTAGAGGCATATTTACTGTTGCCTTCAAGTAAAACAATTTGCTCATGCCAGACAAATGCAAATGAGAAAGCTGTTAAGATCTATAACCCAAACTGAATGTGAACAAGCAGAGCCACGCAGCAATGCACAGCTGAGTACTCCACAAAGACTAACAAAACACCTTTGTGATACCTGCATAGAATTAAAAAAAAAAGGGCAACAAAATTCAAAAACCCCACCTCAGCCTTACAGAAATAATTTCTTCTCAYAGAGAATGGCCTTGTAACCAGGGCACAGCACTAAACCATATCTTGTCCTAAATCTGGCTTTGTAAGACTTCCTGTCTCATTTCTAGATAAATCCCAATCTGGTGCATCAAATCCCTACTACTAAAAAAAAGAAAACAAAGATGCTCACTGAATTTTTTTATATACTTTTATTTAAATCATTATTTGCAAAGTGCTTAGAAAGCCTAAGAAACAGGCTAATTTTAAACAGAGGCTAAAAGAAACAGAGGGTGCACCGACAGATTCACAGACCTATGAAGAACTTCAGGCAGTCGTTATCTTCCATCTGCCTGTCCTAACACCTGATCTGCCCCATCTGTGTCACTTGTGACAGATGTCTGTTTACCCTGATCCTAAAGCCTCTGACAATGGAGGCTGCACAATCTTTCCAGGCAACCCACCTTGTTTCACTCTTTCATTGCAGCGTCCTTCCTTAGCTTCTAATGCAATGAATGAAGTTACACCCATGGCCTCTTCTCTTATACGTCAGCAGAGAGACCAGGCAACAAATTCCTTCATTGCAACAACTTCTTGCATCTTTCAAGATCTACATCTCTCTTCAGTCCTACTATCTAGATTAAAAGCACGCTTTTCTGGTCAGTGTTTCCTAGCAGCAAAAACGTGCAGCAAAGACCTACTAGCTTTGAACCAGCCTTGCAAAATTCACACCCTATCTCGAGCTGTAACTCAAAAAATTTCTGGGCTTCCTCAGGTACATTTGTTTGTAAACAACTCTGTTAATCTTCAAGTAACCATAATACTTACCAAAACATTTTCTGATTAAAGCCAAACGCAATACATCAATGTGGGATGCTCCCTACTGCACTCTTAGCAATCAGAATTGATTCTTTGAGTGTTTTGTGGATAAAGACAATAATTCAATCACACTTCTACTTTGCACAAAACTGACTACTGCAATGCTAAATAGCACTGTAGCACAATGAAAATGCCAGTACTATCATACTCAGTTGACAGCATCAGCAATTCTATGAAGTCAGTTTCTTTCCTTTAATTAAAATTAGAGGATGTATATTCGCAATTAAAATCATTAATTTTACTCAGATCTGTTAATTGATTTGAGGCTTTAAAATAAATTATCAGCAAAGACAACCTCAAACACTAGTATTCAAGTGAGAAAAATGGCTCCACAGAACTTGTCTCCCACACCCCAACATGCACTAAATCTAAATACGAAAAGTTTTCTTCATAAAAAAACATACAAATTCTGAAAAGCATTAAAATATTAAAGTTATATATTTTAATCTAATACTTACTGTTAATTATCTTCTTATAAGAACACCTCATATCAGAGCTGTAGTCACACCATTCTTTTTAAACAGATTCAAGTGTCCAAATAAAATTCTCATTAAAACCAGAGCTGTTAAAATTACCAGTAACAGCTAACAACAACAAAATCCAAATGATCAAAGCATGCATGCCTAAAAAAGTACTGAAAGCATTTGGACAAGACAGAAGATGTAGGGATGCCATATCTATGCTAGGGAAGCCTTTTGCTAGTTACCATTTCCATATCTTATCTTAGTTTCAGCCTGATGAAAGCTGTTGGCTTCACTATTATTTTTATGCTTTGAACGCACTCCAAGAATTTCTTTCAGTCACTCTCACTCATTTACTGACAACTTAGGGCAACGTAATACATTAAAACCCATGCATAGACTAATATGCAGGATTTTCAATCACTTTGATCTTAACTGAATTAAAGTTGAAAGAAAATACATAATTAAACCTTTCAGGCCCACCTTCCCACTCCCCAAAACTACATCAGGACCAGCTGGAAGGTGTGGCTTTCGCTAAAGTCTCCAAGAAAGGAAATGTGGATATCGTAAAGAAAAACATTTTTATATCAACTTTGCAGGAAAAAATCTACTAACATGTCATATACCATTAAAAATCATTCAAAATGTAATAACAAACAATAAATAATAAAAGTTTTGCACAAATATATTTCATGTGTGTTTTGCTACTCTAGCCATAGGTCAAGACAACTCTGGTTGCTGGGGTCACATTAGAAGCAGGATAAAATGCAAGAGGAAATTGTGCAGCATAACTGGTCTTAGATATTAAGTGATTCAGGATGTAATCCCATCTCCTTTTTCAATTTAGAATTCTGCTTCACAAATGATGGTTTTGAATGGGTAACAAAAATGCTGAGTACCAGTGTTTTAAATTTATTTTGTTGAAGCAGCTACCACAAGTTGATAGGCATTCAGCAGTACTGTAGTCTCCTACTTTCTCATGCCTTCATACAATGCAAAAAAATTGCTTTGTTTACTCTTTGTTTTACAAGCAAAGCATGTGGTAACCCATGCCATTTTCCTTAATAGCCCTATTTTTTTTTGCACTTAAATAGTACTCTCAACACCTTCGTATTGCTCTACTTGTACTGATAATACATAATTTCTCCTGTTCTGGATGAGAATAACTAAAAAAAGCTGCAAAGTCTATTCAAGTTATTACTGCATGCTTTTCAGCGTTTTGTCTATGTGTTGTTCTTGCTTTCTTGTTAAAGTACCTTTGTGCACAGAACAAATGTATAATATTTACAATAATATGCCAGAGATTAAGTTCTGTGTCGCTCATGTGGAGAGTGAATTAGATGAAGCTGCGCATTTGTACAGTGCAAGCCTAATTTATAAGGTGAATTTTTCAGGGGCTACTGTGAAATTGCTCAGATTTAGGGATAATCAAAACTGTCTTCTTGTCATTTTGTCACATTTTGCTCTAGATTATGAGTATAAACCATTCAGACATTCCACTTTCTTCCTTCAGCAGGATGCAGACAAAACACTTACTATGGCTATTTCCTGTATTTTAAACAATTTATGTTTCTTGACAGCATTTTACCCAGTAATAACTTTCCCTCAACTTTTAACAGGTTATTTACTATTAAAAAAAAAAATTAAACTGGAAACCAAAGAAAGAAATCTTTAGGCAGAATTTTTCACTTTTGGCTCTCATGATTCCATTACAAATCAGGGAGGAAACGACTTTCAACTTCCCATTCTTATTGATCATCTAAGATGGCCAAAATCATACTCTAGGGTTTTTATTGACCAAGCTTGCTTCACCAAAGGTACATTAGTGATCAAAGAACTTTCTGGTCCATTTTTTTTCTATTCATATCTGTCTCATAACAGAGCCAAAAGCTGTTTTAACAGTCTGGCTATTAAGGCTTATTACCTTTATCATAGAAGAGCTGTTCGAAATGACATCTGAAGTTTCTGGAGTGTCCTTCCGCTGTAGAAGTCATACTTCTGTTTGTATTTACTTGATACCTGGATATGAAAGTTATTTCAGCCAGTTCACCTACCACTATTCTGCAACAAAGCAGTAAGATCACTCAGCTATCTTTCAAAAAGTGTGTATATACCTATACACGTATTACTCCCCTTGATATATTCTGGAAGTGCTTAATAAAAAAGTCCAAAGCTTTGTTGCTTTATTCTTAAATTTCTCCTTTTCCAGCACGATAATCTGGTATCTAGACATCCTGCAAAGCCATGACGTTAAAGAACAGCCCTAGTAATAAAAGAAAAGGTTAAAGCTACAGAAGAGAAAGAAACCCAGGATAGTTTGCACATCAGTTTATGGCTTTGCATCCCAAGAGATCCTTGAATAGATTGAAGGAAAACAAGTAAAGCTTTGGGAAAATTTTTACCTAATTTAGGCAGGATTTTTGCTATTAAACAGGTAAATAAGATTTATACTAATTTTAAAAATCCTCATATCCCTCAGTATATTACCTATATTGTACCTATATAATTCTCAATACATCATTTTACTTCAGTTACAAATTTACCTACATGCCCTGGAAGTAAGAAAGGTCAAAATATTTCTAAGCTTGAAAAAAGCAGTAGTAAAAGTATTTTATCGAATCCAAATTTGACAAAATAGCATCGTAAGGAATGAGCCCTCTTTACATGAAGAATGTGTCTGCACATGTGTCATCCTGCAGAGATGGGGAAAGTACAGAAATCCAAACAGAATAATAGAGTAACTATTCTTGTTAGAAGAGCTTCCTTGCAAAGTTCAAACATCTTCACCTATTGAGACTAGAAGACAGTAGAATATTTTCTGACAGCAATTGCTTTAAATGCTTCAGAAAAAAAGTAGTTGTGAAATATACAACTTCCAAATCTTTTTTTTTGTTGTTATGATGACAGCATAGAATTAAATACTCAGAAAAACAGACTACAGCTGGAGAGAAAAAAAAAAAAAAAAAGAGTATGGCCACCTGACTGTCTTTCTGTACATCCTCCTCTTCCAAAGTTGCTACATCCTTCTTCTGCCTCTCCTCCCCCATTTGTTGCAATGCATCACAGAATGAACTAAGTACAAGTTTTAATGCACATTCCTTTTGGAAACAACTTATTTTCTCCTCTGAGGTGTTTGTGAAAACAGTTTAAATGGACTCTGAGATGGCTGCAATAATTGCTAAATGCATTCATGACTGACCGGTTAAAAACACCAAGTTTCACATGTATGAAGTGATGGGATCCCTTACCTATCTGACAATTTTGGGTAGCTGATTAAAGACTTTCAGCACACCACATTTTTAAACACTTTATTAAGCAATTTTCACTGGTGAAAGAACCTTTAATATGAACTTCAAGCTTTTCAGATAGTTAAAAAATGAAGGCAACTTTCACAAGAAGCTCCTATATCTTCCCATGTAACAAACTTGCATAAACCTTTCCAAATTTCTTAATAGTCCAATCTTCCTCTCATGTTTAGAAATAACAAGAATCAATATATACTTACATGGAATGTAAATGGTATTGCTTTTGTAAGCAATCATGTGAACCAAGAAAAGTCTCCCAAGACACTTTTCCCCTATTCAAAAAAAATTTTCTTCATCCTACATATTCTTAGAAACAATCATCACAAAAATCTTTGACATTTTCTGTTTAATCATGATAATACTTGGGAAACATCTATTGATTTTTCCAAACTTTTTGCATTAGTTGCATATTTTTGCTACAAAAACTTTTCAGCGTATCCTACTTTCTGGTTTGCTACAAATCCCACCCAAATACCAACCCTCCCCCCTCCTTAAATCAGTCACCTATAGGCCACTCCATCCTTTCATTCAGAGATCCTGCTGAATGGATACATTATGCATCATTTTAAATGGGCTGGTGGCCCTTCTGAGCATTCGGTATAGTTTACAGGAGTTCTTAAATAAATTTGAACAGATTTAATCTGATCAGCCCTCAATCTGTTGGGAAGGAGTAAAGGATACTTGTGAGTCTTCAGTACTTCTGACAAAGAGCAAAGATATGATATACTTGTTAAAAGCCTACACTGAAAGAAAATAAATTGAAAGGAGATTTTTGTTTCTTTCACACACTTGGTCTCACCTGTTCTCTAAATAATCATGAAATCTTTCAGTATGGAGCACCTTAACAAGAGAAGGCGCTCTACGATGAGGACAGCTCCTGAAGCCTGCATCCTAAGAGTCTCAGTCCTAGATTCACCTCCTCCACTTCCCACTGCACATATTCCAGCTCCCTCCTATGCCTCCATTTCCCTCATCCAAAATCCTCAAGCTCCCTTCCCACCTGCCATTCATTCTGATGACCAACAGAGCCAGTAGAGAGGGGTGTGTGCTATAAATGGCCAGTTAACCRCTATGTTCAGAGTGAAGAGGAGCCAAACTGGCACCCCGGTACAGTTCTCAATGCATTTCTCTCAGAATGCATCTTCTCCTCCATTTGATCTCTACTTTTCACAAAGCTTGTGTGAACTTGACATCTTTGATACTTTATCCTTTTACCAAATGTATTTGAAATTTGCTAACTGATACAAAGGTTATATGGGGGAACTGGAAGAAAATAGCACACCCACGTAAGCTTTATTTCCTTAAGAAACCAGGCTAAAAGCACACAATATTGAGACACCAACATAAAGACTTTTCATTACTGAACACACAACACATTTTGTATTTTTTCAGTTATTTTTATAGAGACTATAGCAGCAACATTGTCATCTCTCCTATATAAAGCTCTAAAGTACCATCTTGTTTTAATTTTAGAATTCAGCATGCAATAAGCACACGAGTGTGCTTCTAGTAATGTTACTAAATGTATGTTCCACTGAACAAAGAAAATTCTTTAAAGCCAGTACAGTGACATTTACTCTGAAGACACTGAAGAGCCTTCTTCCATTTCCTATCTTGTAAGGTAAATATGAAGTCCATAAGTGTTTATAAAGATCAGTCCTGAAACATTCCCTCTAGCACTTGAAGGGCTACAAGGGAAGGAGAAGGGAGAACACAAAAGCAGTAGTCTTCACAACAGCATTTATAACCATACGAAGAAAACTACAAGTTACTTTTGGCCTCAGGTTTGCAGTTCCCCTTTGCAACAGTAAGATCATTCATTACCTGTTAAATCATCTGGGATCACAGGTTACAAACTATTTGGTCTACAACAACGTAGTCTCAGGAAAAAAATACTCTAGCAGCTTTGCTTCTTGTGTATGACAGGTCTGCAGCAGATACAAGTGAAAAGTATCTCACTAAATAAACACTAAAGATCAAAGGGTAAATGACAGCAGGCTTGCGAATCTTAGCCACACCATTAATGAGCGCATAGTTTCATTTACATTTTACTTCCCTAAATACTCACTTGTGTTGTGTCTATAAGGTATCTGATGGTTACATAGCATACATTCTCCCTAGTCTTCCTTTTGTTACGGATGTATTTAAAGCAGCCCTTCTTGCTGTCCTTGATGTTCCTTGCCAGATTCAATTCCAAATGGGCCTTGGTCCTTCTAGTTACATCTCTGCATACTCGGACAATATTCCTATAATGCCTGTCCCTGCTTCCATCTTCTGTGCACTTCCTTCTTCTGGTTGAGTTTTGCCAGGAGCTCCTTGCTCATCCATGCAGGTCTCCTGCCACTTTGCTCGACTTCTTGCTCATTGGGATGCACTGCTCTTGAGCCTGGAGGAAGTGATCCTTGAATATTAACCAGCTCTCCTGACTCCCCTTCCTTCTAGGGCACTATCCCATGGGATTCTTCCAAGAAGGTCCCTGAAGAGGCCAAAGTTTGCTCTCCTGAAGTCCAGTGTTGTGATCATACTTTTTGCCCTGCTTCTTCCCCGCAGGATTCTGAACTCCACCATCTCACAGTCACTGAAGCCAAGGCTGCCCCCAAACTTCACATCTCCAGCCAGCCCTTCCTTGTTTTTTAGTACAAGGTCCAGCAGCACACCTCTCCTTGTTGATTCCTCTATCTCCTGTGCCAGGAAGTTATCATCAATGCTCTCCAGGAACCTCCTGGATTGCTTGTGCTTTGCTGTGTTGTTCCTCCAGCAGATATCAGCATGGTTAAAGTCCCCCGCCGAGAACCAGGGCCTGTGATTGTGAGGCTACTTCCAGTTGTCTGTAGAAAGCCTCATCTACTTCCCCTTCCTGATCAGATGGTCTATAGCAAACACCTACAACAGTGTCACCCATATTAGTCTGCCCTTTAATCCTTACCCATAAGCTGTCATCCTGCTCATTATCCACCCCTAGGCAGAGCTCCATACACTCAAGTTGCTCTCTCACATAAAGGGCAACTCCCCCCCCTCACCTACCTGGCCTGACCACCTGGAGGTGGTCTATGAATTAAAAATCTATTTGTTATCTGTAAAGATGGCCAATTTGCAAAATCACCAAAAAGTCATGTAATGAAAACCCAAAWACACCTGGAGAAGTAGACTGAATATTATATTTTTATCTTTTCAGTGCAACATACCTTTAGCACAATGGGAAAAAGTACTCCAGCTAAGAATAAAAGAGATGTGGGGCTAATCCAACAGAGGCATAAAAATATGAATCTCATAACATTTTCATCTGCTTAGAATTGGCAATTTTTTCAATTTTTCGAAACTCAAATATCTCTTTCTAGAGACACTGTGATTATAGCAGTGTTTCATCTCCAAAGTAGGTCCAAATACAAAGATGAATAGCCTCCTCAGAAACACAAGATGTTTTTCCAGCAGGCAGCTGGAAAAGTCATTTAATATTAACATATCCTGATGTTTATCATATTTACTTAGTATCCTAAAGGAAATGACAGTGGATTCCAGGCCAAAGGCATCAAAGTTTAAAATGAAAAGTGGAACTTTTCCCAAGTACTAATTCCTATTTTGTTTGCCGTACAATCTGATAATCCAGTAGTAACGTAGTTTTCATTTCATGACTATACAGCTTCTGAAAAGACTATGGGAAATACACTATCTTTTTTGTTCAGGGAAAAAAAAATGGCACCATGACTCCCCTCTCTTCATGCTTAAGTCAAGAGAAGCAGCAAAAATTGCCACCTCCTCTGCAAAGGTTTTGTATGTCACAGCTTTCTTCACATTGTTCCTTATTCCGTATGTGCTATTTGATCTTTCTGTTTCTTCTTACTCATACCTGCTCCCACTTTTTCTTTTCATAGTTTCTCTTTTAATGATTTATCATGTGATGAAGTTTAGATTTTGAAAAAGTAATAAATTAATTTTTCAAAACAGATTAAACAGTGAAGATGTAACATTTTCACAGAATCATAAAACAGTTGAGGTTGGAAGGCACCTCTGGAGAACATCTGCAAACTTTCTGAGGGTGCGCTCTGTCCCATCATCCAGGTCATTAATGAAGATGTTAAACAGTACTGGCCCCAGTATCGACCCTTGCGACATCATTAGGGACTGGCCTCCAGATGGATTTCGTGCAGCTGACAACCCTTTGAGCCCAACAGTTCAGCTACTTTTAAATTACCTCACTGTCCACTTATCTAGCCCACATTTCATCAGTTTGTCTAAGAGGATGTTATAGGAGATGGTGTTAAAAGTCCTGCTAAAGTCAAGATAAACAACATCCACTGCTCTGCCCTCATCCATCAAGCTAGTCATTTCACCACAGGTTATCAGGTTGGTCAGGCATGATTTCCCCTTCATAAAGCCCTGCTGACTACTACTATTCACCTTCTCATCCTTCATGTGTTTGAAAACGGCTTCCAGGAGGATATGATCCATCACCTTTCCAGGGATCGAGGTGAGACTGACTGGACAGCAGTTCTTTGGATCCTCCTTCTTGAAGACAGGAGTGACATTTGCTTTCTTCAGAAACCTCCCTTGATCACCATGACCTTTCAAAAACAATCAGGAGTGGCCTTGCAATGATTTCCTGATATGAAGCCAATGATTTTATATATCTTTATAGGCTTTTCTATGGTGAATTCAAGGATCTCTAAGCAGTATGCCTTCTGCTTTCCTGATTGGAAAGCTGGTAATATTGCAGCAATGCACTGTACATTTATAGCTTCAAATTTACAGTTGTACAAAGTTGATGGACATTACTGAACCAAGAATTTGATCTAGCTGGCCATTATTAATGACAATGCCCAAGAAGAAAAAAAGCCAAATGGATCTAATTTGCAGAGCTGGTCTTTAAAAAAGGGAAGAACTCTGAGGTATTGTTTTTTGTTTTTTGTTTTTTTAAAGGAAAGCCACTGACATGAGCATGGAATACTTATTTTTACAGTCAATTTTGATCATTCCCATACTTTCACTTGTGACTGGTTTTGAAGTATAATCTAAGACATGAAGAAAACATCCATAAAAGCAGGCAAGGAAGCAGTCATGATCCCTGTAAAGAGCAACATTAAGAAACACTAGATAATGCTATTTTAACTACAGAATACTTAGAATTATAATAAATTATGACTAATAGAAGAGCATAAGTTATTATAACCTAAGGAAGAAAAAAGTTCTGCTGGACACAATGTTCTTGGATGATCTCATGAAAGCACACGCTTATATAATGAGAAACACCTTGAAATAAAAAATCTTGCAAAATAAGCTAACAACCAAAGCAGTGATCGAGTTGGGGATTTTTTGTTTTGAAAACAAATCACCAATAAGTCATAACAAAATAGTTTAGGAAGTAATGCCTATTATCTAGTTATATATTTAAACAGGGTCAAAGACTACTCGCTTGTAAAAGCTTTTGACTTCTTTCTAATAATGGGCATAACTTCTATCAGGTTCTTTCCTAACAGTGACCATGATTTTGTAAAGCACTAGAGAATGACTAAAGGGCATTCCTGCATTTCTGAAGTAATCTTTGAATATTGATGAGGGAGACCTCCTTGGACCCAAGAGCTCTTCTGTGGAAAATGGAAACTTTGACCATGCTAATTTACATGTACTTAAGTATGTGCCATAGGCATAGTTAAGTCATTCACAGCTAGAGCCTGGAAAGCAACTAAGATGTCTGCAAAGAACCCCCAGCAGTGGCTTCTCCTCATTTCACATTGAAAGAACATCCTTAATGTTCCTGCTGATCCCAAATCTGGCAGTAGGTTTTCTTGGGAAGAGTCCAGGTCTCAGAAAACTAGGTTCCAACYGATGCACATAGTATATATGAAAAGCTTGTCCACCTGAAAGCTTATTTAAAACAGAGCACATCCCACAGCAGCATTTTTGGTGACCTGCACACTAGGAACACATTAAATAGGCTGCAGTATCTATGCTGTCACTAGTTACTATTGGTCACATACACAGCAACATAATCTCAGATTGACTAGGACATGAATATTATTAACAAACGCTGACTGAGAGACTGTCACTCTTTTGGCAAGAGATAGGAGGAGAGGAATGGCAAGCAGAAGCCCAGCACTGCATTACCCACTTCTACAGTTGGCTTGCCAAGTGGTAGTTCATCGGTTCAGCACCCACTTACTCCATGTACACACGAAGGAATAGGCCAGGGAATCAAGTCTGAAGATTTAGGAACAAAAAATGTTTCATCRTAGTTTTTACATAGAGCACATGTAGCTGAGATACTATAAGATTCTCCCCCCCCCCTTTTTTTTTATTAAGGCATTTGTGTTGCAGCACCAGATGAGTGCTTTTAGCAGTGTCATTGCAGAACCAAGCTCACTAGCTTAAATGGTAACCTAATCAGACTGTTATCACACAAAACTGATAGTGGGGTGCTCATCCCCACGTTCCTGACTGTGTGGACAGGCCTAGCATGCACTAATATTAAACACAGATGTACTTTTAACAAGCATAGCACAAAAGTTGCTTAACCATGCAAAAGGACCTCTAATTTGAGTTACTTTAAGGAATCCTCCAAGCATGCTGCAAAGTCCATCTTCTCTTTTCTCATGCTGTTGAGGATGCAGACTGTTGAATACAGATCTATGGCCAGTCTTCTGTTTATGCTTATTTTTAATGTGGAATAAGCTTTCTGTGTACAGGAGGGACTCTGATAGTTAAATACCATAAAGTAGAACAAATACTAGGAAACAAAATCAGCAAAATGCAGCATGTTTCAAGCATGCTTGATAACCAAATTCAAAATATTATTAAAACTAAAATTGATGCACTTTGTGGTAATTATATGAAGTGTTCTTATTTCCTTCCTGCTACAGACAGAGCATGAATAAACAATCTGCTTTCAATTGCTCTCAGCCATGAAACTTGTTTATTTGTTGAGAAATTTTACTGGTGTGTTACAAAGACTTACGAAAAAGCTAACTATTTAAGACTATCTCTTTTCAAAGACAACAAATATAATCAGTCTCCCTTGCTCTGATAGAAAGGGGGAATTGGCTTTCATACAATTAGCGAAAAATAAAACACACTGAAGAGAGTTAACTGTTTAAATATAGTTAAGTTATTGCTAAGTACTGTATCCATTTCCTTTTTAAAAGATAAACCAGGACTACAAAAAACAGTAGATAAAGTTTATTAGTCATTATTGTCTTTCTAGTTTTTACTGTTTCCTACAGAATGTACTCACTTCATATAAATCTTACATGACTTAAAATTCCTGGATTCCTCCATTATGAAGACAAATTTCACAGTCCAAGTTCATGTGTTTCTAATAATCATTAAATTCTGCTGTCTGGATTGTGGATGCTAGGCAAGAATTGTGTTATGCTATCCAATATTTTGTTTTTGATTATAAAAATCAGAAAGATCTCCAAAAACTCCAAAGCATTACCTAACTAGAACTAACATCATTAAGACAACTTAAAAAATACCAGAAACTCAAACTTAGATGAAGGCTAATTACATTTCCAAGACATGAGCTTTCTTGCCCTTTAAAAAAATGCTTACCCTATGAGACATATGTAGCTAAGAAAAAATTTCTTTGCCGAAGTACTATTTTCATTAGCTCCCTACGACATCCAAAAAATATCACTTTTATATAGCTGGTATATGAAACAAAAGTAAGCATGCTACTTAAGCAACTGTGTATGTGTGTGTGTGTGTATATGTACATGTGTGTGTGTGTACAAATACATACTGAAATGCATAAAACATTTAGAAACTAAACCAACACCTATCATAATTTTAAGGCACAGTAGGAAAAAACATAATAAATCTATCCAGTCAACCAAATGTTAACAATGGTGATTTAACACAAAACACATATTACTGGTGATTACTACTATAGATACCCTGGAAATAGAAACACAAGTCTAAGATCAAGAGTTACCTTCCCATTATCTTGCTTTCTATAGCAATATACATGCTATTGAAGTCTCAACTTGCAAGCTAACTTTGCACCAATATGTCCCTGTCTTGCTAAAACCAAACAGTGGGCAGAATCTATTTTGTTTCTCAGGCTATTCCCAGGTACTCTAATAACACAAAGAAAACATCTAACAGGCATACAACTCTCTCTTCTCCTGCACGAAAGAGGCACCTTTTAAATTCAGTAAATTTTCCACTAGAGAAATAGCTCAAACTGAATTGTTTCAAAATGACAATCTAGGACCTGAAGGTTTCCATGAACAAGGCAGCACAGGCAGCCCCTGTACAAATGGTTTAATTTAAGTCCCTTTAATATACTTTCTCACCAACGTGGCTTGACAAGATCCCAGTGGGACGACATCTCAGATAGCTCTGCCTCTGGCTCAAGCTTTTGGCCTCTTCCTCATATTCTCAAAAGAGAGCCAACAGCAAGGGTGGTTTTTATGCTGGAAACCCCCCTGCTTGCTGGACTGAGACCACCAACTCATTTCACATAGGTCAGACAATGAGATGGTAACAACTTCTGTCAGTTGCCAACTTTAACGGTTTGAGCTACAGACCTAGATGTGAAAGGCTCTGTAATAAATTACCAATCTCCTGAGCCATCCAGTTAACAACATGCATTGCTTTTTTCACTCAATTATATTTATACTTTTAATGCTTAAGTTCATAAATTTTCTGAAACTGTAGAAAGCAAAATACCAGAAAAATTCAGATTCTTGATGACAGGTCATTTGTTTTCTGTATGCCTCCTAGAAATATGCTGAAGAATACTGTTGCAGGCCTAAAGTTAGACTAAGACACTATATTTTGATTTTAAAAAGTGTGTCTAAGCTGTGACATGCATACTTCATATTTCTACATTATGTTTTGCTCCACTATTTCACAAGTCATGACAAAGCCACCACAAACTTTTTGGCTTTTTCCTTCTGACTGCTGAAGCTTTTGTTCAATTTGTAAAACCAGGAGCAAATAAGAAGCAATATCCATACAATTATTTTAATAAAACAATGTTTCCTTGTATTTCAGTTCTGAAAATGTTATTATTCACTGAAGATAAGCCTTTCTCAATTGGTTTAAACAGAGACTGGCACTCTAAAAACATTTATTAGGCATGAAAATAGAAGACAAATAACTAGTCATTCACTACCATTCAAGGAACAATATTAAAGCTACTTCAAAGACAAAAGTAATTCTGAAAGAGTAATAAGGAAGCCAGATTTAATGCACCAAGTATAGAACAGCACTGGTAATATTGACTTACGGGAGTGGAAGGTCAGACTAACAATACTCTCATACTAATGAAATTTCAGTATTTAGAAGCATCATAAATAGCATCTGTCTCAAAAGTAAATAATAAAACACTATTAAAGAATAAGAGCTATAGACAATTGAGTCATGAAAATCACCTGAATTCAAAAAGAAAGACTGAACAGTATCCTATGCAAAAAAACTATGGGCATATTTCAGAGATAAATACATAACAATTTGAGAGATTTACCAATTTAAAACATTTAATACAATTTGCTCGTAAAGAAATACTATCTCAGGCACTGAAGGTTTCGCTTACACTGTAGTTAGGATAAACATAAGTTTATTTGCAGAAGTCTTCGAAAGTTGGCATGGTTATATTTCTGATAGATTATAAATATTATGAGAAGATAATGGCCTTCAAGAGTTACCTTCTTAAATGAAACTGATAAGTTTAGGGAATATTTTCTTTTATTTCAGCAGTTGCTTGTGACCAATCATTCTCTTTCCCACCTACACACATGCAATATTTAGTAATTTCTGAGGCCTGCAGTCATGCTACCAGAGGCATATTCTGTACCTCAATATGCCTCTTATTTAAATAATCACTTTTAAAAATAGTGTATCTAGAAAAATCAAAAAAGGAGAACAGCCATCTGATATACTTCACTCTCATAAACAGATGATAGCAGACTTAAAATTTGCTCCGATCTATTAATCAAGGCTGACTGCACTATAAAAATATATATTTATTAGTACATGCCCTCGGGTTTTTGTTTCACAAAGATTAGCATAAAAAAAAAAAAAAATCCTTGCCCTCAGTCTTTCCAGTGCTAAAACCCATTGCAGATCGACTTACCAAATCCCTGTGTAACACCCAGTTAGCATGCAGGTAGTGAATACCATCTAGGATCTGATATAACAGCGACTTCACCATTCCCCGAGGTAACTGAACTGGTTTCTTGTTTGCTTTAGAAGCCCTGTGAAACTTGATTATATGCTGTAAAGGAGAAAAAGAAATCAAAATAAAAAAATGTAATGTTTGGTCTATAGCATTACACAAAAAGATTGCCAGTGACTCCTTACATGGAGTTCTTAGCAGTTTTTTCAACCTTTCATTCATTTTCAAAATTAGAAACATGCAGCTGAAGTACTAGAACATTAATAGTATATTAGGTAAAATGTTCACTGTCCCAGGAATTCTCTCAAAAATTAAATCAAAAGACAGGCTGATATTTTGTATGTCTCAACACAAAATTAAAAGTAAATTACCTAACTCCCACATCATTTTACTTTTAGCAAAGATCTCAGTAAAGATCTGTTGTCATGATACTGTAATATTCAGTGTCTAATGCCAGAAAGAGAAATTCTTGCATCAAACTACTGGGACTTTAGAACTTTCAAATTAAACAGGAAATAAATCTGGGCTGCAGCAACAGGCAACAACAAGGAATCCAAAAGAATTATATGTTGTCTTAAAACTTGAATCCTAGCTGCCACTAACTTCAACAGCATCAGGTGTGTCACAGTGACAGTAACTGTTTTCATGTTTCATGTAGAATAAACTTTTCAGGCATTCACTCTTCTTTTTCATACTCACTTGCACTTATGTGATCATCAAAATAGCCCTGATCTTGTCCAACCAAAACCCAGCACCAAACTTCTAGTACATGTTCCTCCTACCTCTACTCAGCTTCCTACATTCCTGAGTTTTCATATCCCAGGTGCCAATTAGGTACCTGACTACTCTGTAGTCTACTAAAGAGTACTACTACTTTAGGAAATTGCCTTTTCCTCTCCTGTTGAGCCCAACTCCATACAGCCTGCCCTTCTTTGCTTGAGGTGTTGAGCCTGGCTGTGAGAAGGAAGCACATCCCTGCTCTGCCAAAGGTAAAAATGCAGTTGCAAGGAGGAGAGAAATGTTGATGAAAAAAGGTGACAGCTCCTACCCACTCAGCCAGACACCACATGCACAAGCATTCCCCAGCCTGAACCACAAGTTTTGTCCCCCTTCACCTCCTCCTTCCACTGACTTCAAAGCAAACATTATTCTTCAGGYAGCAGCCAGAAAGAAGAGAGTCTTCAGAAGTAGGAAAAAGGAAAGCAGTACAGATAGAAAGATAGGTGGCTTTCCTGGACCTTTGTTTTCCTGCTCTAATATATTCTGTACCCTTTGCCCAGCCTAGTTTGAGAACCACTGCACTAGGTATGCCCACCACTGCAGGACTCCATCTGTAGCGGGATCTCTTAGGCACTGACATTGTACAAATAATCACTTGAGCTAGGTTACTTTCATCCAGATATAGTTAGCAACCAGGAACAGGTACAGCTGAGGGATACTGAAGTTTATACAGGTATGTGCATACAAACATAAAGATCGAAACTGAGTGTCATTCATAAGTTACTGATATATAAGCCAGTGTTTCATTAACAGAAGTGCTTCTGCAGTAACTTTGGATAAGTATGAAGTACTGTATAAAGTCATAAATGCAAACAAGGAAAGGTTGCTACTAGTCACAATCCTTCAGGCAAATACAAAACCTTACAGCATAGTTTGAAATGAAAACAACTACTCAGATGTTCTTAAACTTTGCTAGCTTGGCACGTCATAAATATGGGGGAAGCAATGAAAAGATGAATGTGTTTGTTTTCTCTCCACGTAAAGAACTTTATTTTCCTCAAGTTATTTCTTTTTAAATCAACCTTAAGAGTATCTTAAATTTCAGCTGTTTGATACCAAAATAAAATTTGAATGAAGAAGTTAATGAAGTCTCAGTACCMTCTTTCAGAAGTTCCAAAACCTTGAAGAAAATATCTTCAATTCAGCTTAGCTGAAGGAAAATTTTCCTTACGCACTAGTTCTAGTGTGGCAAATACTACYGAATTATCCCCAACTGCAAACGACATGACTTTCAAAATGAATTAGTCTTAATATGGCTTATACTTCTTACCTCTCTGTCTAAAATACAGATGTAGGAAAAAAACAAGTCATGAAACATGCTGTTCAAGTCTTACATGAACATGTACATCAAAAATTTAATCTCATTCCAAATTGACACTTGTTGTACCCTTTGATTTGCATCTTAATATCTTCTAAAATTAATATTACAATGCTTTTTTCCATTTGAAAGCAATGCTCAAAATCTACATCAAATTTAATTCAGAGGAACATATACTTGCTTTACTGAACTCAAGCTTGGATGGAATTTTGGATTTTTAATGCTTTTTTTTTTTAAAAAAGAGTTTCAGATGGATGTTAAGATTACAAATATTGAATTAATAGAGGAAAAGGGTTCATCTCTTAAAACAATTTTACTTAGTTTGCAATGCATTTAAATTTAAAACTGTATTTTATAATAAGGAATAAATGGATTTCTTCCCCAATAAATGAAATTTCAAATGAACTGAGTAAAAAGCTCTCCCCACTGCAATATATGAATGACTTTCAATTATATACAGTGGCATTATTCTCACTTCATTTATTTATGGATGACATGAAATGAAACTAAAACTCCAAACTGTCCTACTTGGCCAAAAGCTTTGTCATTTTTTAAAGGAAATTCACCTGCAAAATCAATAACATTTTCCTGCATTCCTTATTTTAGCTGTAGTGAAGGGTTATATTTACATTTATTTAAATGTATCTTTAACTACTGAAAGCTGAATGCAGATCTTTATCTTCAGAAACAGGTCAGAGATCAACATGTAGCTTGCTTACCCAACACCTTCCATTGTGCTTTCCCTTTAATACCAAAAATGTGTTCAAACACACACTCATGGTAAGAAGCTATATTGTTTTTAATTGATGCACCTTCCTTGCCCTTGTCCCTTTCCTCCAACTGAAACGCAACGCCTGTTACCTACAAACAATTTGCCTTACCCAGAGATCATGCTCAGCGTAGTCAAAGAGAAGCCACACCTTCCTGTCAGCGTGAGAAAGAAACACCTTTTGCAGAGAAATGACATTTGGATGCTTGAGCTCCCGCAGCAACTGCAAAATAAAGAAAGTCCATCAGAATTATATTTGTGCATCCAGAGCTGTGAAAGGACTGGAGAGAGAAATTTTAAGTCTTTGCTACAGATTATACAAACAAAACTTGAAATCTGCAATTCAAAGAAAATAGCACATACTTTTTTCTTTTTTAATGAAAGAACTAGTCATTAGTTTGAAGCTAATGCTGAAAGTAGGTCATAACTCCCTTAGGGCATTCATTTCCTTTTAATTTCCTAAAAGTTAAAGTCTAAGTAAACCTCACTATTACACAGGGTCAAGAAGACTTCATAAAAAGCCAACTGTTGGCATCTGCCTTTTCCCAGAGGATCTGATCTCTGATAAAGCCATTTGGGGTAGCCAATTTTCTCCTGACTCCTAATTATCTGAAAACCCTCCATTTTGGTCGCAGTCATTCAAGGCTGAATGGGACTGACTCATTCAGAATCAGTCAATGCAGTCAGCTAAACGAAGATGTGGTTTATAAGATGCAGTCAACTGATCTTAAAAGGTCAACATTACCAAAAGAAGGTCCCAGTTCCCCCCACAATATATCCTGCACCAGTTATGGCACTTGCATCTATGAAACAGCTCAGCAGAAAATTAACTCAGACACAGACAGATACACATATATATAAAGGAGACAGGTTTTGGCTGAGTTGCTGATCTGAACTGACTCATGGCACTAACCAGACCCAGTACTAGAAGGGGACAGAATGTAATTAGGAACAAGAACTTCTTTCAGCAGAAATTGAGCCATTAAATCAGCTCAGCTGCTTTGGAAACTGTAGCTTTAGTCACCACCAAAAGGAAAACGTAACAGAGACATACCACAAGAACCGAATGCAGACAGAAAGAGTTCGAGTTCTACACAGAGTTCATAGAATCACTAAAAAAGAAACAAAACACTTGAAAAGAGTATGCTTAGGTACTTTTGAAGTGTGGATACCTAAGACTAGAAGAATTCTTTGCCAGCTCAGGGATAGCAATAAGAGTGATGGCTAGTCTTCTAAAAATGGGTAAGGACAATTTGAACTAGTATTTGAATATAAAAGTGAAAATCAACATATTTTATTTTTGAGACTGAATCTTATTTCTAATAAGATACAATTTTTCCACTATAGAATAGCGGGAACAAGATAATTAGTTCCTTTTCACTGATACCTTAGTCACATACAGTAACATTTTAGCTGCTACTGAGATAGTAAAGTGACAGTGGCTATTTGAATGTTTTTGCTTCCCTCTTTTCTATTTATTTTGAGAGCCCTTCCAATTCCCCAATCACTGACCAACATCTTAAGTGTGGCATTTCTTGAGCAAGTAAGAGGACCTAGTCCCACAGACCTTTTATCTCAAGTATAAGATGAAACAGAAAGACAGAGGACTGAGAAGACAATGAAGCATTATGAGTAAGTATAGAAAGGCATAGTTTCAGTTCCGGCATGTTAAACTTTCTAACCTTAAGATTTCTAAGAGCATTACTGTACATAGACGAATTTTAAGGAGGGATCTGAAAGAACAAGTGTGGAATTCTGTAAATGCCTGTAATTCCTACAAAACATAAGGATCAATATGGGGAAAACCAAGAATGCTTATCTGCAATTTTAATCGGTTAAAGTTGGAGGACATCAAAGACCAAAGGTAGAAGTCAACCTCTTAATGAATGAGGTTATGGTTTGAGGGTTTGACGATACACTGTGTCAGTCTTTACAGAAAGAATTTTTTGCTCTAATAAACTCACAGTGCAGGCTCAAATTTATGCAGAGCATTCTGAAGAATTAACTGTACCAGCAGACTGCATGATAGTTCAGAGCAACTGTGTGTCAGTACCAAAATTTTATTAGATTTCCTATGGTCTGATTACAGGTCTGTATGGGCATTCCAACTCCTTTATATCCAGACACAACAGACCATCCTTGGGTGAAAGAGGTAGATAAAATGCACAAGGCTCCAGAAAATAATGCAACCACCCCCTTCACTCCTTCCTGCCTCATTTTAGTCTTTTTTCCCATATTGCAGCTATCACCCACCTTCAAAACCTAACCACCTCACACTGAGGACATTGGTAACACAAGCAACAAATGCATATGCTGTCTGAGGGACAGCAAGAGCTCAGGCAGATGATAACACATCATGTGGGTTGTGGACAACACTTCCAGCAACCTCACCCTCCAGAAACCTCTCCAGCCATGTGCTACATGCCTTTCCTACCAGACTTGCCTTGTGTCCAGCAGCTGACAGAATTCACTGAAGAAAAAGTAGAGTGCAAGAAATGCAGTATGATGATCAGTAAGATGTCTGCTAGTGATAAAGGCCACTTCTTGGCCTAGCAACTTTGATATCTAATCCACTTCTCTCCACCCTAGTTCAGTATTGCAGAACACAGAAATATCAAATAAAAACTATCCATTTGGCTCCCAGTAAATCACTGTCTTTTTCATTTGCACATCACATGATGATTCAAGATCACTTCTGCAGCTAGAAAAGTTTTCCTTAAATTAGCTGGCCTGGAAGCCCATTATAGGAAATGAGACCCACTTCACCTTCAAAGAAATATGAATCAGTAACTGATGAAGATGCTGATACATCTGGTTTGACTTGAACATCATAATCCCACATTGCCCCGTCTGGTTCTCACCTTGCTTTCACAAATATTCTACAAGCCGAAGCAGGCAAACAGCACCCCTACGTGCAAGTCTCAAACCAACATGAGGGTTCCTCCATCTCCCTCATCAAACGAGGAAATACTCATTCCACAACCATGGGGCAGGTGAGGGGCAATAAATGAAAGTGTTCCAAAGGCATGTGGCCTCATGAATGAGGACAAACAGGGGCAGGACAGCACATTATCAAATATTAATAACAGCATTATGGCAACCTGGCAAATTACAACACGACTATGACAAGTCTTTCCTTGCTCAGGGATGCTCACATTATTTACCTCTCACATCAAATATGAGCTGAACTCATCACAAGTCTCCATGCACATGACCTCCTTCAACTAGTGATGTTCACACATTTCCACTAGAGCTCTCTACCACTACAGACACTTCTCACAAGCCAAGACATTATGCTGAATGAGTGCATTCAATACGCTGCATTCTCAGCATACCTGAGAATTTCTAGCATTACTGCAAATGTCAGTCCATCTCCACTCTTGATGCTTGCTATTATATGCTGTCCACAAGGAATGTAACTTGCTTAGTATTGCAGTACCACCACATTTACTCCTATAATCAGGTACATATGATCTTGGCCAGGCAACCTGTCCCAGGAGACGTATTAAGAAGCAATTTCTCTAATGTCCCTTCTCAAGATGTTAGCCATTTTCAGACAAGGCCGCTCCTGGCTCCCACTGCCTTTCTAGGAGAGCTCCCAAGAGATTTCCCCCAATGCAGACAATGATCAGAGAGCTGGCTAGACACAATACAGTGTGCAATATCAAGGAAAACGTTCACTTGAGCAAAAATCACTACTGTCATCTTGCCAATTTGATGGTATAAATTCAAAATCTAATTATCTTCTCATGCCTTGAAAGGGCTCACATCAGTTCCACCAAGTGATCCAGCCATGAGCAGACCATAATCAGTCTTTACTGCTAAGGCCAGCCCTGGAGGCAAGAGAGAAAGTCTGGAGAAAGGAAGGCTTTCCCTTGGTCGAGGAGGATCTGGTCAAAGATCACTTAAGCAAACTTGACACCCACAAATCCATGGGCCCTGATGCGATGCACCCACGAGTGCTGAGGGAGCTGGCGGATGTCATTGCTAAGCCACTCTCCATCATCTTTGAAAGGTCATGGAGAACAGGAGAGGTGCCTGAGGACTGGAAGAAAGCCAGTGTCAYCCCAGTCTTCAAAAAGGGCAAGGAGGAGGACCCAGGGAACTACAGGCCAGTCAGCCTCACCTGCATCCCTGGAAAGGTGATGGAGCAGCTCATCCTGGAGGCCATCTCCAAGCACGTGGAGGACAAGAAGGTGATCAGGAGTGGTCAGCATGGCTTCACCAAGGGGAAATCATGCTTAACCAATCTGATAGCCTTCTCTGATGGAATGACTGSCTGGGTAGATGAGGGGAGAGCAGYGGATGATGTCTACCTTGACTTCAGCAAGGCTTTTGACACTGTCTCCCATAACATCCTCATAGGGAAGCTCAGGAAGTGTGGGTTAGATGAGTGGACAGTGAGGTGGACTGAGAACTGGCTGAATGGCAGAGCTCAGAGGGTTGTGATCAGCGGCRCAGAGTCTAGTTGGCGGCCTGTAGCTAGCGGTGTCCCCCAGGGGTCAGGACTGGGTGCAGTCTTGTTCAACTTCTTCATCAGTGACCTGGATGAAGGSACAGAGTGCACCCTCAGCAAGTTTGCCGACGATACAAAACTGGGAGGAGTGGCCAATACCCCAGAGGGCTGTGCTGCCGTTCAGAGAGACCTGGACAGGCTGGAAAGGTGGGCGGAGAGGAACCTCATGAAGTTCAACAAAGGCAAGTGCAGGGTCCTGCACCTAGGGAGGAATAACCCCAGGCACCAGTACAGGCTGGGGGTTGACCTGCTGGAAAGCAGCTCTGCGAAGAAGGACCTGGGAGTGCTGGTGGACACCAAGTTGACCATGAGGCAGCAATATGTGGCCAAGAAGGCCAATGGTATCCTGGGGTGCATGAGGAAGAGTGTTGCCAGCAGGTCGAGGGAGGTGATTCTCCCCCTCTACTCAGCCCTGGTGAGGCCACATCTGGAGTACTGTGTCCAGTTCTGGGCTCCCCAGTACAAGAGGGATGTGGCACTACTGGAGCAAGTCCAGCGAAGGGCTACAAAGATGATTAGGGGACTGGAGCATCTCTCTTATGAGGAGATGCTGAGAGAGCTGGGCCTGTTTAGCCTGGAGAAGAGAAGGCTGAGAGGAGATCTTATCAACGTGTACAAGTATCTGAAGGGAGGGTGTCAAGAGGATGGGACCAGACTCTTTTCAGTGGTGCCCAGTGACAGGACGCGAGGCAATGGGCACAAACTGAGACACAGACAATTCCATCTGAACATGAGGAAAAACTTCTTCACTGTGAGGGTGCCAGAGCACTGGAACAGGTTGCCCAGAGAGGTTGTGGAGTCTCCTTCTCTGGAGATATTCAAAACCTGCCTGGACACAATCCTGTGCAATGTGCTCTAGGTGACCCTGCTTGAGTGGGGGTGTTGGACTAGATGATCTCCAGAGGTCCCTTCCAACCTCAGCGATTCTGCGATTCTGTGATATAATAATAGTCAAGTCACAGCCTGAGAGTGAATAGGCAAAAAGGGACTCGGAACGGAAAGCAGACTGTGACAGTTGATGGTGAAAGAAAGGTCATTTTCAGAGCAGAAGAACACAAAGACTTAGTTATCATGTAACAAATTACAAAATACCAGTGGAACAACTGCTAAAATAGGTAAGCTGAGTTTAAGCATTAGTAAGGCACTACCCAAATACTCTGCACAGTTCTAGCTAATTCAAGGAAGATTAATTCTAGCTACAATAGGGCAAAGAGAGCCCAAGCTTGCAATGAGGGGAATGGAGAGTCTATCGCATAAAGCGAAACTAAAAAGCCCAGCGAAGAGCTTTATAACCTGCCAAAACAAAGAAGGGGGAAAAAAACCACCTCTTTTTAAAACAAAAGGTTAAAAAAAAAAAAGAGGGAGAAGAGAAGAGAAGAGCTATTTTAACTAACTGACAATATTACCACAAATACAAATGGGTATGAACTACTCATGATTAATTTTGGCTTAAAGGCCGGATAATGCTTAAGGTCATTATTAGAGTAAGATTCAGGAACTGCCTTCCAGGAGAATTTTTCTTTATATGATTAATTTGCAGTTTGCTACATTTTTGAAGATACTTTTTGCTTGCTTGCAAGAGCGGGAGCCAAATTTAATGACCCAAGGGGTACCATCCATTTCTATATTCCCATAATAAATTTCTTTAAAAAAAAAAGTCTTAAATTTCCTATCTTGTAGTTGAGTAAAACTACGATTTGTTCTCCAAGTACTTTAAAGTTTCTATATTAACTAAAAACAACAAATATTTATTACACAAGTTCTTGAATCCCAGGTTGGCTTAGCTGCCATCCATTAGACTCAAGATCTCTTTCTGAATTTGCTTTAATGTTTTTACAGTTTTATATTCTCACAGGTCAGATACTCCACAGTATTAAAAAACAAGATACCTGCTGAAAATACATGCTGTTCTTCTTTCAAAAGTGTTCATAAGTGAAAGCATACAAACACAATGTAACAGAAAATGTTATAATAGTCCTCACTATGAATTTATTATGAAGCTGACAATACAATTTTGAAGCCCATTTCCTCAGACATACAACCTTTGTGAAATAGTAGCTTTACTGTTTTTTTTCCTTATGTATTTTAATTTAAAGTCTAAGATGTTGCAAAAAAGAAGCCTGAAAACAATGCCAAGAAAGAAAAAAAAAAAAGCACCTTTCTGGTTTTAACTTCTGTGGTTTCCAAAAGAAGCCAGTCTTACATGATCGCACATACAAGTTAATATTTATTGGCACTTCTTACACCCATACAAACAAATTCACAGTATTAAAGGTCTCTGAGATGTTAAGGTACTGTATGTTCTCTGAAATTAAGCAAGTGGATGTAAAATCCACATAAGAGGCGCTGGATGCTATGCTTTACAAATTCTACTGTTCACACAAAATATTATGACTTCTTGAGGTTTCAGTTTCTAAGATTTGATTGGTATCTTTATCCCACTTTCACAAAACTAGAAACAATACTATCCTCCTTTTGTACATAACCTTTCAAGAATACTGTGTGTAGCCCTGGGATGTCGCTTTAGAAAGTAATCATCACAGTCAGAAATTAAATTATATATACCATACTACTTTCAAGCTAAAGCATTTGAGAATCATTAGATTGGACAAAGGAGGTCAAATCAAGCATTTGTCTTCCTCAGTATCCTGCCTCTTCTCACAATATGAAGGGCTGCCAAGAAACACATTACTTGCCTTCTGAAAAGAGGACTGTACTCCTCTCAATGACTTCTGGATTCAGTCTTGTGGAAAAGTAACAGTGTTTTCACTGTTAATGTGGAAGGGCCATGACTCACAACCTGAGGAACCTGCACCCAAATATTGTGCCTTATGGCATATTACAAGATCACAGCAACTTGGGTCCCTGCTCAGAATATGATCCACTCAGAGCAGTTCTGTGCCACATGTTGTCCGCCCCAATCATCAGCACTCCTGACAACCTGTGTCTGGTATGTGATCTCCTCCATCAAGCGTGCAGGGACAACTCATCACCTGCTCCTTCCCCAGGGGAAGGTGTTCAAGAGAATGGACCACAGCTTTTCAGGGGCATCCTGAGGTCATTCACTTTCAGCTTCTGCTTCATGGGGTCCCTCCAGTTGCTGTGTACTGCTCCAGAATTCTTGGTCAAGCTCAAACTGGCTCTGGAAGAGCCCTTCCTTTAAGTCCTTCTTCTGTCTTTCCTTTGGCAGGGAGGAAGAGAAGCCCGATAAGCATGCAAGAACACCAATATTCCTTGTCACCCAGGACATGGAAAGCCCAGGCATGTGAGGAGAACTTGCCAATTTGCCTGTGCAGCAGCCCTCTCCACTCACATCGACTCCGTCAGTAGCCTAACGGCAGGCAGGCTTCCTTCTCACCCACCCAGTGGGCACAGGCCTGCTGCCCTATCTCTGCCACCTTCCAGCCCAGCAGCTGGAAGGCAGGCACCTGAGCAGTTGCAGAGACAAGCAGGACTGCTGCAGAGTCCTTCCTTTCAGATACAGGCAGCAGTCATCAACCAGCTGGTTCTGCAATGCTCTCACACTGCCTCAGTAGCCTGTGCCTGCTCCCTGCAAATCTGGCTGACCTCCAGGAGAAAGGATGGCTGTACTGGGCTCTGAGCCTCCTGTCTGGGAGACAGCAATCAACCCTCTTTTGTTTATGCTCAGAAGTGCAAACATAGGGTGCAAGTTCGCATTATACCAAAACCATCTCTACAGGTTTCCTACCATCTCCCATGAGTCACATTAAGCAGCCATGTGGCCAAAGGATGATTCAATTCAGCTTGCTTACACAATGGAAAACTAACAAAACTGTTAATCATCCACTGAATAAAGATGAACCTACTCATTCTACAGCCACACTGTCACTAGATCCAACACAGATTATCACCTTTTGTGATGACAGCCTGCATTTGTTATAATATGAAACCACAAAATCCTAAGAACACCCAAATGGCTCTAAGGCAGACCTAATGAGTGGAAAAGAACAGAGAAGCAACTGTTCAGACACCCTGCTAGTTACTGTGCTGCAATTTTCTGTCCCTGCTCTGATGCTGACTCAAGGCTGTACTAACTTGCAATGGCTGGCTACCATACCCTAAGGACAACACACACACAGGGGACACCCGAAGTACAGAGTCATCCACTCCAGCTCTGCTTTGTCCTGCTCAGCACTTCCACCACTGAGACCGTCTGCCTCCATATCTAACAATTCCTCTTCAGAGCCATGTGGCAGACAAAGTGGCACCATCATATAAAAATACTCTATGATGTTATCACAGGCAAACGAGCTTTTCCAGGCATATTTCTGGCAATGTGACCTGAACTGGTGGACAAAAAAGCAAAACTACACAGAAGTCCAGAAGAAGGTAAAAAACCATCTCACTAACCAAAGAAAACACAGGAGACTGAAATACTTATAAATGTTTAACAATCACCAACAAGTGAACTAAAGAATCAAATGCATGCACTGCAAAAATTGAATGGAAACTGCTAATCAACAAGGAATAAAAAGCAACTATCAGAGCTCTAAAATACACCACACTGTGAGAGGTCATGTGCTTGGACAGTGCCTAAGGCATTGTAAAAGCCTTAGTAATGATTCTGTATCCCAATGTCGCATACAAAAAATGTCAAAACATAATTCAATTATTTTAAAATCCAAGACTCCTGCACAAGAAATTGCCCAAACCAAAACAGTGAAACTCTAATCCATTTGAAGACTGGTCACCTACTCCAGCTTCTTACAGCCTTTGAAGAAATGACACTTGTCATACTATTCCAGGTGGATACACTTTAAGGACTTTCTTGTGATTAAATCACAAGTCTCAGAATTGAGTTTGGGCTTATGTGTTATATATAATTTTTATACAAATCTTTCTCCTGTTCTATTCCTCTGTTCTCCCATCTAAAACAAGTCATCCCTTGATACTATGACTGTTCAGTTCTTAATGCCTCCTTGAATCCTCAAAGGTAAAAGTGCAGATCACAAAAAAGGATATTAGAAAGCCCAGACAGTATGCATTCCTGTAGAGGACAAGAGATGAGCAATGAGTTAATAGTTAAAGTTCTGTAAGAGGCAGGATTCACAAATGCTTACTGTGGTGAAAAATCTAACACTGCAATTACCTTTATATTAAAGACAGTTATTCAATTAGCATCATTAGAGCAATATCTGTTAATTATACTAATTAATCAATATACATAAATGTATTGAAAAAAACTCTTATTTTAATAGAGTAATAGATTAGGTTCTTGAACACTGGGTCTAAGCCTCAAGCTGCAGGAAGTAATGAATGCTAAAAGTCTTTCATATATATATACATTAGTTTGAACTCATCATGTAATTGACGCAGCTGTTTCAACTCAGGTCTGTCTTAGTTCACAGCTCTTTCCTATAATTGAGATAATTCAATTAGTATTTTATTTTTCTGAAGATTTGCAACTGTTTTTCAGCTCAGACATCTGCATCAAATAGATATCCTAGAAGAGTAGGCTATGGACATTTTTAAACAAAAATCAGTCAATAGTTCAAAACAGTAGTCAGTCTTCATAAGCAAGACAAAAGCCATTGTAGAGTTGTCAAAACAACAGACAGCTTCACTCAGATATTTACATCAAACTGTATTCTTCCCAAATATTCACGGGGTAAAATAGACGCACTTTAGCTCTCAAGAGAAACTGCAACGGCTATATCTCACATGCATACAAGTCATCCTACTTCCTCTGAAAACCTCCATGCTCATGAAATGCATTCAGTCAGAGATAACCTAGAAGACTTACTGTTATGAAGTCTGGCATTCAGCCCTGAAATTTTAACTGTGACAACAAATAGTTTTATTAATTAGATGTACAGATGACATTTTATAGTCAACACTGCTGATCAACTTACTGGCATTTTCATATATATCTTACACACACTCACATTATCAATATAAATAATATAGCTATTATCCTCAATTTGACCCTTCTCCCTATGAGATTCCTTTCTTTATGATATTAAATCAAAAGTATTTCTTTCATTTATGTGAATTAATGGAATTAAAAATCTAAGAACAATGTATTTTTTGGAAAAATTCTCCTGTTATCTCCAAAAGGCAACATCAGAAGAACATTAAGGAAAAAGATTCAAACACTAAAAGTCCATGCTGAATTATTAATTCAGCTGCAGGAAAATTCAGCCACATCAGCCTGGAAGAAAATCAACAACAAATAGCTCAAAAAATGCTGTTACAGGTTACTCTTTCTAACTCTATGCCTGCTTTTGGGCTCCACTCCACACTTCGCTCTTGATGCCTGCTTTCTCAGTTCCTTTGGTGCTTTCAGCGCACTCCCCTCTTTCCCCCGCTAACTAACACTCTTCCACGCGGATTCTGCGTTGTGCTGCTCTGTCTTCTTCAACGGGTGGACACTGCAGCTGCAATAGCTCAGAGAAAGAGGAAAACCTCTCTGCTTGTTGCTACTCTTTTATCACTGCAGGGGACCCGGCTGCCCAAGAAGAACAATTACACAACAGTCCTCAAGCCATGCAATGAAGCCAAATCTTTCCTGACTGTCAGCCAAGTTAGCAATTAATTTTCTTTTCATAGATACAAATTGTTTAAGGATCATACCAAGGGCAGAAAAAGACACTTCCCTAATACCTCAGACAAGCTGCTCCTGCCAAACTCAAGCAGAACAGGCTCTTTAAAACTCTCCAGGGAAATGACTGCAAAAATAGGGACAAACCATTTTCTCAAATCCCTCTGAAATGGTAGTTGATACTTTCCAAAAACATTCAGCCTGAAGGAGTCACAGTATTTGCAAAATTTCAGCCCAAATGGTTGATATTTTCAAAGTTTAAGGCCCTCTGTTCTTAGCTCCTTCAGTTCAGAGTGTGGATGTCTAATAGGAGAGGGAGGCTTGATTTTCACAAATTGACAAGGATAGCTTGTCTTAAAGAATATTCTTTGCACTTCATTTTTTTTCCACCTCATTCATTTCAAGGACTAGCTTGTTTGAAGTTAAGAAGCCAATGGGAAGTTGACAAAGCAGGAAATTCTGTTATCTACTTCAATCAATAAAAATGAAATAGGGGGAGATCTAATAGTTTTAAACTCTTGAGAAGAATAGACTAAAAATACTCAGTTCACTTCCCCATACACAGGTTATATGCATTTCCTTTCAGTAATCAATTTCAGATGAAATATCTCAAGAAAAATAAACCCAAGCACCAGAACAATACAGGCACATACAACAGTTTTAACTAGTAAAATACTAGTTTTGCCCATTTAGTTCCGTTTTTTTGCAAGCTTGTCACAAACCACAACTAGTAGAATATGCATCATTCACTACTTTTTAACAATATGGAATATATAAATAGACCCCTGGCTAACCTACGAAATTTTTTGAACAATATTTATGGGTATATTACAGCTTCCCAGGCAATAACAATGCTAGTTGAGTTCAAAGTCTCCATTTAAATAGAAGCTAGCATGTTTTAATCATTATGAGCCAATAAAAATTAATGTCTTTAGGAAAATAACTGAAGTACTATAGCAAAAGTCAGATCAAATAAGTTTATTTAAACCACTGACTCTAACCGTGTGTTTAAACTATTGCAGTTAATTTACCCTGAGGCAGGCAGTAAATTGTAACTTGAAAACACTATCATTTTAGACAGCAAATTAAGCAGCTGCAAAATCTTCCATGACATTTGTATTTATTTTATACTTCCATATTAAAAATAGAGAGCCTATAAGTAGAAAAACACGATTCAGCAAACAAAAACAGCATGCACTCAAATCAATACTTTTAATAAATCTGTTTGCTAGTAAAAAGAACTAATGTTACTTACTGCTATTTCTCTGCATGCAGACATAGAAATTCCAGTACCTTCTATTTGCTTTAAAGCATAATCTTTATCATCTTTCCTGTGAAAGAAGAAAAGAAGTTTTTAAAAAAAAAAAAGTACCATGAATTCAGAGTGAGCTCTTTACCACCATTCAAAGAACAGTTCCTAATTAATTCAGATTCTGCACCCTATTTGCCTTTGATTCGCTACTAATTTAATGCCTGGATACCTAAGAAACAGAGCTAAACCATTACCTAACCACACTACCTTGATAAAACTAAAATACAAATAAGCTGTCATTACATAAAAAGGAATTTTTAAGTTCTTTAAAATGTAATGGTTGGCATTTCTTTCCATTCCTTTCTTCCCTTATTAAGAAGAAACAAAACAAACATTTAGAACACAGTAGAAATCAGTTTCTCTAAGCCTGGGATTTCAACAACTTTTCAAATAATCAAGCTACAGGTACATCTCCCATAAACATATAACTCTGGGATACAGCAACACTTCATCATATTTTAACAAATTCTTGAATAGCCCAACAGCAGGATCTTTTTAATACCCAATCTTTTCTTTCTTCTAGGCCACAAAAAGCGTCCTAAAATTATGCTCCTACCAAACTAATAAAAGTACTAAGCTAATAAAAAAACCCCACAAGGCAAGCCTGCAATCTGAAGAATCCAGAGAAATGTTTGTTCCGCTTCAATAATATAAAACACTTGAAAGCAAAAACCTCCTGTACTTTAACCTGCATGTACCTTATATTAATTTATTTAAAACGCAAGCCTGTTAGTAATTCCAGCTACCAGAAGCAAAATCAAGAAGAGAGAGACTGACGCAAAACAAAGGCATTGAACTCTTCCATCCTCAGCTTGCAAAAGCTCAAACTTTTAAGAGACAGAATACTTGTCCTTCCCTTCTGTGGGTGGCATCCGCAGCACTCCTAAAGGACATGGCGCTTCATAATACTGACTTCAGTATTCGGTGCTTTCTTATAGCCCCAAATCTCTGGGTTACATAAGAATCCTTATCAATTTTTAATTAACTCAGCTTCCAGGTTTCACAGCTGTGAAGAAAAGACCTGAAAAAATGTGACTCAAACATCCTAAAGATAAACAAACCAAAACTATACTTAAGCATTTAAAACACATGTAATTGTTTACTCCAGCCCTCACTAAAGATTTCTGAAGGCTTTTAATAGCAGTATTGCAACCTGAAATGCACACTTTCCCCTGTTTATCTCTACATATTTAATCCCCCAAATTATCAGGTCCTGTCTAACAGATTTCGCATGGGGTTCAAAGACAACCCACTGTTGGCAGTAACTGTTCAAAACAGGGAAGGGAGAAGAAGTAGGAAATTAATGGACAAAAAGTGAACACAGCTAATGAGAAGGAAGACTGGAAGGAGACGGTGAGTGGGCGAAAGCAGATTTCACTAAGAGGGCAATCGCATGGAATCAGCAGGATAAGAGAGGGAAAAAAGAGAACTACAAGATCTGACACAAACAGGAGAAAAAAAAGTAGAGTACAATCCTTTGAAGGCCTCAAAAAGTTTCCACATAATAATAATAATCTAAAACTAAGACTTTCTGGTCTGGAAGAAAAAGAGAGGCAACTCCAACCAAAAGCTTATACACAGCAAAAAGAAGGTGTGAACAGGTAGCAACAACTCCCTATTTCCCACATTGGAGGGAAACTACGCGCATCAAGCCTAAAAACAAGCACTGTGTCATCAAGTCCATCAACTGTGGAACTAAGAATGACAATATGATAGGCATCAAAAGTATAAATGGACTTGAAATGGAATTAGACAAATTTATGGTGGATAAGGGATTTGCAGACCACTCCATGAGCAACTACTGCACATAAACTCAACCCACTCTCCAACACAGGACTGTTTCCCACATGGCTGATAGACAGCAAAACAATTATTAGCTGGTAAAAGTTCCCAGTACCTTTTCGTATCCCTTTTTGTATCTCCCTGGCCATTTCTGGGAGGCAAACATAAAGCAAAATGGATCAGACTAAAGGTTATTGTCATTGTCCTATTTGCTTATCTCCTTTGCGTTCAAGGTGTTTGGAGAGATCCACGGTACGTGAGGAGTGCTACCACACAAGTGCTACTACTGCAAGCATCATCAGAGACAGAATACAGAGCAAAACAGATCAGGCTAAGGGTTATTCTTACTGCCCTGTTTGCTTAGCTACTCAGATTTTAAGGTATTTGAAGGAGAGCTCCATGTAATGAGAAGTGCTAGCATACAACTAGTACTGTTACAAGCATTACTGGTAGTAATGTCTACAATTAAGGCTGCCAACATTTACAGTGGTAAAGCCTCATTGTTAATTGTTCAAATTCTTTGCCTAATTAAAAGTCTGGATTGATATTTTCCATACCAGATGGCAGATTTTCTCTGGAAATTTTTAGGAAAGAAAAATAGTTCAGTCGTTTCCTTGAATGATATTGGAAGAAAACACTTTCATTTACACATTAACTCTTTTACAACTATTAAAGGGGGAATCTTACATTTTTATGCTGAAATTTGTCAGGGGAGTTAAGAATGTCCCATTTGTTCCCCTCACAGAAACATACGTCTATTTGGTGAAATAAAAAGTTGCTGAAGATTAATATTCTCACATTAAAAGGAGGTTAGTTAAAGAAGTGAGATCCAGAGGTTCTGTCCCCTGGTTTGCTCTGCCCTTAAAGCAAGCATGCCCTAACCCATGGCCACGGGGAATTAAGCACACAACTCACTGGCTTTCCCTAACTGCCCAGAGTCTGCGTGGTGGAACCGACAGCGAGCAGCCTCTGCCCTGTCCTCAATCTTTTCCAAGCATTTTAGAGGAAATACAACAATACGGATTAAAAGATAGAAACAACAACAAAAAAACAGTTTAGGTGTAAGGCACATTTTAAGCACTGCATTGAGCTCTCCTCCAGAACCTGGAAAAATAACTAAGGATTTCTTAAATTCTCTGAATTATCAACATCTAGCTGAGATACAAACTAATAAACTAATAGACTCATTCTTAATCCTCTCTAACATCTGTTTCACCCTGAGGCTAGTAACCTACCATGGTTACCAATTACACCATTAGTACCAGTTACTCCATTAACGAAAGCAGTAACATTCAAACTTTACTGCTGACCCCGAGTCAGAGTTTCTTCATAAAACTTAGTACAATTCCTTGGGAGCCCAGGCCGGGGGGAAAACACACGCTACAAAATCACTTCCGGTGGACTTTAGTAAAAAGAACAAATAAATATACCTGCAAAACCACCATACAAGAGCATAACTATCCAGTTTTGTTCTTACAATTTGAATAAACAAAAAAGAAAAATGCCAGATTTCAGAGACTTAGGCTATTAATTATTATAAACCTGTTCCCAAATATTAACTGTTTTTAAACTTCTAATGGATTTGGAAGTACAACAGCACCAGATGAAACATTTACTCTATCTGAAGAAATCAAAAGGAGTAAACAGATGCCTGCTGAATGTGAAACATTTTGCAAAGCTTTAATATTAAAATGCCTGGTATTTTCACTGTTTATTTAAAAGGATACTTTGAGCATACATATGTTCAGCAATCCTACATATTTAGAAAAAGAAGGCTTATCAGCTAAAAGACAGCAGGGGAAAAAAAAGTTCTACTCTTAGCTGTTATTCCATCTCTCTCTCTTTTTTTTTTTTTTTTTTTTTTTTTTTTTTTTTTTTTTTTTTTGGAACTGTATGGGCACCAAATCACAATATAGCCTTTATTCAAATTGCTAAATCATTTTAAAATTGGAATAAGTAATAAAAATAGCAGAAGAGACACAAAGTGCTGAAACCTTAAAATACTCATTATTCCAAACCTAAGTTACAGTTAAAAAAAAAATCTCAAATGTAAAATTAACTGGTCACAATTTAAGAACAGGTTTGTCTTTAAAAACAAGGAAACATATGTAATTGGATTGCAGTTATATCTCTGACAGAAACAGGTTCCACTATCTTAAAACTGCCACAGGGAATCGTATATGCAGCATCTCTTCTCTAGAAAACTCCAAAGAAGCTTTTAATCGTTTATGGTTCTTATTCTTCTAAAGAATAAGAAGATTCTGAAAAAAAGATAAGCATACTAATAAAATTCAACTTTTAAAAAATTCTACCTTTAAGAATTCCATCAATATCAATAGCATTAAAATTAACACATCCCGAGTAAGCCCAATCGTTATAGTAGTGCTAGAGTGATTAAGCCTCAACAGCACTAACTTAAAATTCTCTAAATGCATTAGATACAGAATCTTTGATTTTACTAGCAGTAAATGAATTTGTGCTATAGAACATCTTAGCTGTGAATAACTCGCCTAGATGAATGCTGAGTAACACCCATCCCTAAATTGTACAGGCAGCAGGACATCCCCATTAACAACAGCAAATTTTAAAACTTGACAGAGGTTTTCACATATGCTAGGCAATATATATGAATATATATGCTAAGGCAAAAAATACTAAGTGTTCCACTACATACCAAAGAACTCAATTTCAAACAAGGCAATAGGGGAATTGGAGGCTTGATTAGAATTTATTTACTTTATGAGCATCAGAATAGTGTTCAGCACTAAAGATTAAATTAAAATTACACGTGAAGACAGAGATAACACAGAGTTAAATGGTAGCATTCAAGGTAGTTTCCTTCTTCCTTTCCCCCCAAGTGGAATACTGAAACTGAACAGTGCAAATGTATGGCTTTACCGCACACGGAGATTTGGGATCAAAAGAATAACCTAGCAAGAATACCGAGCTATAGATTAGACCATGAAAGCAAACCACTTAAGACTGAAAACTGTAACATTCAAGACACTTATTTGGCATTTTCACTTTGTGGCATTGTCCTCTTCCGCCCTTTTTTAAGTCAGATTTTGAAATAAATGGAAAATCAGCCTACTATGTATATGACATCCAATTAAGTCTACAGGGAGAAAGAGTAAACCAGCTCTCTGGAAGAATATGATACACAGAAAATATTTGAAACTGAAAGGTTTTATACATTTAAAGTAAATGCCAAGATACCCTGCTGTATATGCAAATATTTAAATACACAGCAAAACAAAACATGGCTTTCTAGGAAGCACAGAAAGACAACTGCAGATCAGTACCTATTTAAATGATTACTTGGAAGAAAGAATAGAATTTCCTCTTTTGCCCCCTTCCAACAACTCATTTATGGTACCAGACAGTCTTGCCAGAATAAGTAGTATAGCAGGAGTTCTGGGGTTTTTTTGCATTTTATACCTAAGATTTTAACTGTGAACCCAGAAGATGGGTGTGGTGGAGAATCTAGTGTCACAGGACACAACAGAGGCTGAGGTACTCAAAGTCTTCTTGGCCTTGGTCTTTACTATCAGTCTGCTCGCAGGAGTCCTAAGTTCCTAAGGCTAGTGGCAGAGTCCCAGGGATTGAAGCAATAACCACAGTAGGGGAAAAACAAGTTTTCCTGAAGTAGGGATGACTTCAGCAGGTGGGCTGCATGAGAGACTGCAGGCAAATGCCATCGCAGAGCCACTCTACCATCTGTGAAAGGTCATGGCAACCATGGGAGGTTCAGATGACTGGAAACAGGGCAAATGTGAGGTCCTTCTTCAAAAAGGACTAGAAGAAGGATCCATAGGACTATATGCCAGTCAGCCTAACCTCAGTCCTCAAAGAAGTTATGCAGCAAGTCCTCCCAGAAGCCACTTCCAGGCACATGAAGAAAGTGAAATGACTGGGAACTGCTAGCAAGGATTTTTCAAGGGCAAGTGTGCCTGACCAACCTGATTGCCATCTACAACGAGACAACTAACTCTGTGTACAACAGAAGAACAGTGGATGTAATATACCAGCAAAGCTGTTGACATGATCTCTCACAGTATCCTCAAATTGGAGAGATATTTTGGACAGGTGAACCATAAAGCAGGTGAAAAATCAGTTGGACTACCAGGCTCTACTTGTTACAATCAATGGTACAAATCCAACTCTCCGCCAGTTACTAATGCATCCCTCAGGATAGATACTGGGGTTGATACAAAATCTTTATTAACAACCTGGACAGTGGGATGGAAGGCAACCTCAGCAAGTTCACAGATGATACCAAATTGGAGAGAGCAACTGATATATYGAGGAACTGAGCTGCCATTCAGAGGSACTTCAACAGACTAGAAAAATGGGCTGACAAGAACCTCAGGAAGCTCAAAGACAAGTGCCCAGTGCCTCTGGGTTGGAGTAACCCCATACAACCAGACACATTGTCAGCTGGGTAGAAAGCAGTTTTACACAAGACTCAGTGTCCCAGAAAAACAATAGCCCACTAGAAAAATGTAAAAAAAAATCCAAATGCTTCCAAAGATAAAGAATAAAAGGAAGCCTTAAAAGCTAATTATTCTCACTTGCATTTTGAATAGACATCTTTGCCTATTTAAAACACATTCCAGATATATGAGGTTCGTTCTAGTTTTTCTTTCTATAATTTTACTGTTAATTTTCTGACAGTCACTTTCCCCCTTAAAGGGAATGAACTATAAATACTAATCCAATCTGAAAAAGGCCTGAATGAAAAAATAAAACTTAAAACAAAAGTTATCGCAAAAAATTATTCACTGCAGCATCTATAAAATACAAACTTCCACCCAGCAAATTAAGGGGTTGATCAGCACTGTAATCAAATCTACCACACTGAAGAACCAATGTTGTCTTTCTTGGAAACCTTAACAAAAAAAAAAAATCTCAAACCAGAACCAATGGAAACATGGATGAGAGAAGTGCAAACTCGCACGAAAGTCCACCAACACACATTCATGCTGCAGACGGGGAAAGGAAGCCTGTAGTACAGACAATGAACCTTTATTCTTTAGAACCCCATAAAGGGCTATGAGTGGTAAAATACAACTTATTTTAAGCTCTAATTCTGTAACACTTGCTTCCCCTTTTATCAAAAATACAAAAACAAAAAAACCCCTCAAATCAGAAGCCTTTTGTCACCCAGGCATATAAGCAAAACCTGAAATATAACAAAAAGCTAAAAATGCATGTAAACTCAATTGAGGCTCAGCTAAAAAGCTATTTAAGCTATTTAAGGTCAAGTAGCAAAAGCCAAAAATCACACAGAAAACAGAAGTACCATTACCTTGGCCTACTTTGTCTCTAACCGTTGGTCTGCACTGTGCTTCTAGAGCCAGATGAAAGGCTTAGGAATTCTGGTAACTTAAAATTCCTGGACTAGGTCACAAAAAACTGTGCCCTTCAGTCACAACAAATAGATTACATTCTCTTTTCTTTATGGAAAAGCAACAGTTACTTAGATTATTTCAGCAGCTAGAGTCTGTTGCACACCTGAAGCATTCAAATCCGATAAAGCAGACTATGTGGGAAATACAATTTAGACTTTTTGTGAGAACACAACTTTGGATTTCCTCTCTTACTTGCAATAGTAATCTGCATTCAATATTTAGAATATGTTGTAGTATTTGCAGTAGTTGCAAAGGCAACTGTCTCTTAAAAGGAGAGGAAGTCATTCTATTTCTTCTTGTAGAATTAAAGCAATGCACAGATGTTGCTACTTGTAAATACGTATTAAAAACAAAATTACAATTTTGATTATAAAGATTACAATTTTGAAAAAATAATTCGTCTTTAGAATTACATCCTAATTTAATAGTATAAACATTGGCATCTGAACCTTCAGAGTCTAGTTTAGCCTGTAGATCATTTGTATGGATGCACCCAGCTCAAGAATAAATTCACTCTACCCACTGGAATTCAATGGCTTTGATTTAGATTTCCCATCATAAACTTACACACGTGCCTTGAGCTTACGCCCAGAGAACAACAGAGACATAACAAAACCGTGTTATCCCTAAAGGAAGTTGACTTATGCCCCCCAAAGATCACTGCATACTGGCAAGATCAGTGCCTTCTAGAAAAGCTGACTTACATCAAGCAAGATGTACAGCCTCGATAACTACAACACATATCAAAGTACCAAGCTCACTCATGTTTATAGCTACAGTGCAGCTGGCTGAAACTGAAAAAGCAGTTAATATATCTGTCCAGCTTTGTACCTGCTCATGTGCCAAACAAGTGCCTACTTTGGAATGGTGGCAGATGTAACAGTTCTGTAAGGATAGAGGATCTGTGTTATTATCAAATAACACAGATGCTAGACACCAGCAAAAATATATTGTATGAAAAAAAAAAGGTACCAAGTGCTAACTTGAAAAATTACATTATAGGCCCCTGACTTCCCAGAGAGTGCATTTTAAGTCAACCACTTTTGTTAAAAAATAATAATAATAATAATAATACACAGAATAAGCTCAATCACTGACCTTTTTGGTCAGTGCAGAGAAAAGTAGTATTTTAAACTTTTTCAGTAGCCTAGTGGAAGAGCAAAATGCTGTAAATCTTCCTCTAAAAAAATCTCAGCTAAAGCAGTGCTGCAAAAATAACACCACCTCATCTGCCTGTAATTACATTTTTACAAAACATGCTAGGTTTCGTACATCTAAATGTTTGCAACTATGTTGGTAAAAGCAAGTGAACAAACTGAAGTTTTTCACAACAGCTTGGTCTGAGTCAATGGCTTGCTGCTGAAAGGGTCCCACCTTCGCCCCCACACAAGCACTCCCATCCTTTGCACTAGAGCCCAGCGAGTTTTGCACTCATTTTCAGATGAAGCTGATTCTGCTTACTCAGAAAGTGGAAAACTATTTTTAATTTTTGCTGGGTATGTTTTCTGCCATGTTACTGAGTTGAAACGGCCTGCTGACAGATGAGCGCCAGAGCTGTCTGAAAGAAGGGGCAGAAGGAGCAGAGACACAGCTGGTTTTGTCCACACTGAGGATGAAGTTACAGTATCTTCTAACTAGTATTTCCTTTCCAAGTCAGCCTGAGCCATTATATTCAGCTTTGTTAAAAAGTTGCAGTTTATTTCTGCACTGGGCATAGTATTTAATTCAGTCAAATGCTCAATATCACAGAAGAAGCAAACTTCTTCAAAATATAGGAACAGTATAAACTAGGATTATGCCATTCACTTCTAACTGTTTGAGGGTTACTGTAAGGCTATTTTCCTATTACTGATGCCCCATGCATAACATATATCATTCCAAAATGAGAATATTCTAAAAATGCTTATTTTTCCAAAGGTCAGTGTTTTTTCCTGGTTTTGAAAGCAAACAAAAAACACATTTCAGTTATAATAGCTAAAACAAATTGGATGAAACAAGACCAGAATTTAAGCACTAGCTCAAATTCCTGGTTCTTCATTTGACTGAGCTCCAAATTTAAAAACATTTTGGGAAATGGAGCAGTCCTATAACATGCATTAAACTTAGAAGTTAGTGCTAACCTATTTTCTGTATTATAAACTTTCTGCTAAACAGCCAAAGCATGACTATTTTAAAAAGTTCAGATTTGTTCAAGCCTGGAGCAGTTAAATACCCTAAATATCTTTACAACCAGATTAAGGTTTATCCCATCACAGATTCTTGTTCTCTTCACAGAAGAAGTCTGTCAAAAATCAGATAAAAAACAGATTCCATCATGAAAGCCTCTTATGTATTAATAAAGGAGAAAGGATAATGAATAATGCCAACCAGGCAGAAAAGCTGGGGAGTCCAAGCTAATTTGTAAAGGACTGCAGCTCAAAAAGATCCTCACCACAACTTTTTTTTTTTTTTTTTTTAAGGAGTACAAGCAGCTTACACTGACACCACAACTCCTCCAAAAAGCTTCCGACTGCAGACTTTCTGGCAGCAGGTAAAGAGAATAGAGAACAGTTGGTACAAGTTAATCTGCAGGCAAGGATAAATACACTTTTTAGAATAGCATGATTTCATACTTACTTGTGCTTGCCACTAAAAGCAGTAGTTCATACTCATTCTGTTGTGGCTGCCAGCATCAGCACAAGCTACATGGTTTCACGACCTTGTAACACTGCTCATTCCAAAGGGGAAATTTTAGAGTGTTTCCCTATTCCCTCCTTTTCTACAGCAGTAAGTGTTGTCTAGTTTCCTCTCCCTGCCAACTTCTAGGGTGGGATATGCAAGAAAAATCTGAACCAAAAAAGCACAAAAGCATGTTAAAATTGTAGTGCACAACAGCCAAGAAAATGCAGAACTGGCTTGGCAGCCTGTAAGCCGTGCAGCACAAGTGCCACACCAGACCCACACCCAAGCAGGAGCAGAGCGGTGCCGGCGCAGCTTTCTGAATAATCCACACTGCTGCTGGACAGAGGGAGCAGAGCAGCACAGTCCACTGCCAACACTGCTAATCACCCTGGGATGCAGCTGCTGCTCCAGGCGTGCAAGAGAGCAGAACCACCCCTGAAGAGCCCTTATCTTCTACAGCATCCGCACTTCCAGGGGCACCGCTTCCTTTTCCCGTGCGCTGCTCACGTTCAGTGGCTCAGCTCATACTGGTATATATAACTAGTATCAGGGAGACTGGCCACATCTGGCCTGCTGTCGCAGAGATAATATGACAGACTAAAAGAGAATAAAACTAGTCTAAGGGGCAAAGAAAAAAAGAGGATGCAACTGTAACACACACTTTTTTTTTTCCTGAAGTTGCTTTTTCTGTTTCTAAACAGTGGAAGAATAACTATAGTGAACAATATAGTGAAAATACAGGACTGCAAATTTTAATTTCAGCTTAAGATAGTAATTCTGGATAGCAGATGAAGCTGAGAGGTCCTACAAGGAAAGCACCACTATATGCTTGCCCTAGTTGTACGTTATGATCAAAAGATCTGCTAGGGTTAACTGCCAAAGACAGCTAGATGGACTTCTCATATGATGCAGTGCAACTGCTCTTATTAATCAATACGTAACTTAATTTTATAAAGACATGCCTTAAGTTACATGGATTATATTTACTCAAAGTTTCAATCCATGTGCTGTCTATCGCAGTATGTTTTGATGAGATTTAGAAGGCATTTGCACAGTCATATCAATAAATTTAAATTCTAAAATTCAGTCAGAGAAGTTATTGACAGAGTCTTCATATTTAGTGTTAATTGCCCTCTTCTCTCCTTTTCATCCAGAGGTGTAACAAAAACATATTGTTATCTTAATGGGAGGCAGTGATTATCTTTAAATTTGTCAAGCATTTCTAATTCAATTGAAATACAAAGAATGACTAAAGGAAAAGTTAGATTTAAATTTTAAAATACCCAGTTGAACAGAAAATTTAAAGATACATTTCAAAGGGACTGTTTTAACAAATTTTCAGGATTTTTTTTTTCTTTCTTTTTYTCCTCATGCATTAAAATGTATTCAAACAGCATATTCAAAGGTACCAAAAAATAAAGCCAATTTGGGCTCTTTTTTCTTTCTGCTATTAACCCTCTCCCCCCTCCCCGCAAAATACATTTCATCCTAAAAGAAAAGTAATGAATGCTCCAGTGTCACTAAGTTTTGCTAACACTTTAGTATGCAATTTTTGGATACAGCATGCTTTAAGAAACAGACAAAAAGCCCTTTCCAACAGGCTAGAAGAGTATGAGGAACATAGATATGGCTTTTTATTTTTACATGACATTTTGCAAATTTTTATTACCCCAAAATACTTATATTACAAGTAAACCTTGCAGGGGAACTTCCTCTACCAGAACTGAATTAACTCATACCTCATACCAAGTTAAGTATGAGGCAGCAATGTGCCCTTGTGGCCAAGAAGGCCAATGGTATCCTGGG
>NW_020448675.1:109035-123769 GCF_003343035.1 Apteryx rowi
ATGCAATCCTGTGCAATGTGCTCTAGGTGACCCTGCTTGAGCAGGGGGGTTGGACTAGATGATCTCCAGAGGTCCCTTCCAACCTCAGTGATTCTGTGATTCTGTGAACTAACTAGAGGTCTAACTCAGGCATTCGAGCTCTCTCCATCTCCAGAATACTTACAGAACACGGTAAGACTGATATGCTACAGCAGCATCATTATTCTTATCAAATAGCAAGGCTTATAGTAGGAATATTTTCTACTTCAAAACAAATTCTCCAGTAATCAGATCTTTTCTTGGGTAGAGAAAAGGTTAATTTCCACAGCTGGAGGAAAATCCATCAACACCAAGCCAACATACAATAAAAGCCAACGTACAACAGCACTTCTGAGGCAGCTAATACTTATGTGGTGAATTGCAATTACTTGTTCACTTTATTCCCTTTTTCTTTGATTAAAAAAAAATTAACACTTTTTGTCACAACATGTAGTTTGGCAAGAAGTTCAAGGTAAAAGAGTAAGTGCAGCGATGCACTTCACAGAGGCTGTGGTTTTTCTGATTTAAGAGCTTGCTACTGTCAAAAGAAGAGTCTTTTCTTGCCCTCTCTCCCTTCCTGCTGCTAGCCAGGAAATCCTTATGCCAGCTCTGATCTGTGCCACTCTTCCATGAGCTAACTCACCTCCTGCATCCAGCAGGAAAATGTTCACTTCTTTTTTTGCTGGGTTAATGAACTCTGTTAGTTCACAGTGGGGTTGATGAGTATCCAAACCAGCACAATGTGTGGTAAGAGCAAAGACAAGCAGCATGGGGGCAGGGGAGATGCAGCAACAGAGGAGAAAAGCAAGATCCCCCCTCCACTCGTTCCTAGTGGTAGTGAAACCACAGCCGGCACGCTTAGCCATAACCCCCACAAGAAAGCACTTAGCCACATAATTATCTTCAACACAGAAGAAAGGGCAGCAGAGGGGCAAAAAAGGGATCTTAAGATACCTTATACCTAGTTATTCAGTATGTGGTTGGCATCCTTTGGATTCAATTAAGTATTTTCCCCTCTCTTCTCCCACAAAATTAAAACTCTAATGTGACAGCTAAGTCAACAAACTAAGTTTTAAAACTGCAAAATTATGAAGTTTGTTTCTATGAGAAACACTGCAGCACTTTATAAAATACTAAGCTGATACACAAGCAGCAATACCTCACTCCCGACGGAAAGTTCTGTGTTGCTTTATTAAGGCACRCAGCAGTTTTCACATTATTTTCATATAAATACACAAGGTGCTTACACAATTTTTTTAATGGAAAATATTGCTGTATTTCTTTTGCAATTTTGCTCTTCTCCCAGACTGCTCTTAAATCACCTCAGTATTTATATCACTTCAGAAACTAGAAGTTACATAAAAACAGCACAACATTACAAAGCACCTGTTCTGAAAAGCAAACAACAAATAGGACTAACACACTAGTCCAAACTTCAGAAAATCAAAATTTCATTGGTCACTTGTATTTTCACTACAAGTTTCTTCAGTAATTTCCAAGACCTATGAAAGTATTTGGTTTACACAGAGGAAAGTTCATCTATTTGCTGCTTTCAAAGGCTTCTCATCACAAAAGTTTTCTTTTAAATCGTAAATTTGCATAATAGCAATTGAAAACATGTTTAGTATTTTTCTAAAACAAACTGAATCCAATTCTTTGGCAGGATCCTCTCCCTCATTTAATTTAGAGCATTTGGAACATGTATAGCTGCATTCCTAGAAACACACAGATCTGATAATACTACAGTCCTTCTTGGAATTATATATTTACAGAGTAATTTTCCTCTGACTTATCCTTTCTTCTCCTTTCCCCTCTACACATAATATGCATCACCAAAAACATTTTCATTAACAGAGGAATGTATGCACCAGAACAGATGAACAGATTGTCTAGCCCGTTATCCAATCCCTTTGAGACATGCCAGTTACTTTCAGAGTTAAAAATAAAGTAAGCACATACTGATGATCCTCAGAATATTTTCCTTGCCATTAGCAATTTGCAGCTACAGGTTCACAGACAGTATTTTTGTATTTAATAGCCCCCAATGGATTTATCTTTTATAGATTTATCCAGTCACTTCTGAACCCACATAGACTTTTAACATCCAAAACAGAGCACTGCAAGTTTCAGAGCTTAGTTACACATTGTATGTAGAAGTATATGTAGAAGTATCTTTCTTGTATTCTGATCTGTCACCCTCCAGTTTTGTTCAATGCACCTTATTCGTGGATAAGAAGGGACACTAAGCAGTTGTTTCCTGTATTCTCCATGATACACAAGCTTTTAGAGAGTCTCCCTGACCCTGTCTTTTACAGATGCAGAAGAGTTCTTGTCTACTGCAACCACAAGAGTTTCACACAGACACTGCTCCTCATGGGTATCTTGTTGCTCTTCTTTAGCTCTGCTAATCCTTCCTGTAATAAGGGGATTCAAACTGTCTATGATATTGAAAATAGAATTACCAGTAACAATGACATTATATTTTGTTCTCCACTTCATTCCTAGCAAGTCCAAGAGTTCTCTCTACTTTTTAACAATTACTTGTGCTGGGCTGGCACTTTCACAAAACTACCACTGTAAATCCCAGGATCTTTCTCTTAAATAGTAGTAAACTCTGAGACCACTGTTGTGTGAGTAAAGAAAGGATCATTTTCACCATACGTGTCACTTTGCACCAATGAGTCTATACATTATTTGCCCTCAGTATCATAAAGTCCTTCCCCCAAGTCTTCACAATCAGTCCTTGCCTTTACTATCCCAAATAACTGGCCATCATCAGCAAAGCAGCTTCTTGACTATTTAAGACAAATGATTTCCAAACAATGTATGACTTCCGAGCAGCACAGTTTCCTGAGAGATACTACTAAAGACATGAATTAATGGAGGGAAATCATTAGTTTCTCTAACCAGAGAGGGACCTTTCCTCACAACAGTTAAGTCTTTGGTAAGAGACCTTATCAAATGTCTTTTGGAAATCCAGATAAGATTACATCAACTAAACTGCCTTAGCCTATATATTAACTCTTTTGAAGGATTTACATAGCTTTATGAGGTATAACTTCCTCTTATAAGAGCTGTTGTCTCTTCACCTCAATATCCTCCATGTGCCCACTAGCTCTGTTCCTCACCCAGCTAAAAGTCAGTAGGTCCAACTCTTTCAACAATTCCTTTTAARAAACTGATGTCACAAGTGCCCCTTTCCAGTCTATTACTCAGGCAATTTTAAGCACTGGGTTATATTTTCTAGTTAGTAACTAATTTCATTCTTGAACTCCTTCAGATGTATGAACATGTCTCATCATGACAATTTATTGCTCTTCAGTTTGCTAAACATCCCCTTCTCCAAACACTGCAATTTGAGGCAGATCCTCTGATGCATTCCTTATAAAGACAGTTTCCAATTTTAAGTTCTTTCATAGTGCATAGACAAAAACAAAGCAATTGTTTCCCTGCTGCTATTTCATCTTCTCTAAACACTCCTTTCACAGCTCAGTTGTCCCCTGGTCCTATAGATAGTACTGTGCCAAGGACGTATCACTAAAAAAAAAAAAAAAAAAAAAGGAATTAGTTTCCATGCCCTTTTCAGGTAGCTCCTCAAGGTTTGGGGGATTTTGGGAAGGTGGGGGAACCAGGGAGCTATCATGCTGCAAATTTACACTTAGCCTACCACAGCTTACATTCTTTTCTATATTCATCATTCATAGAAGATTTAACTTTTCGAAGAATATATTCTTACTCCCGTGGGCCCTGCCTTGTTCTACTATTTAGTCACTTTTTTTTTTTTTTTTTTAACTGATGGCTTTATAGGGTGTCTCAATGAGTGATACACATTCACTGACAGCAAAGTGAAGCTTCAAAATGGTTCTGAGGCAGCTCACATACATTTTACCTTTCTGGCTATCTTTTAGCTTTAAGAAGTCATCCCTCCCTGCCCCCCCTCCTTTTTTTTTTTAATTGAAGTTAAGTAGTATTTTGGCGGATTTCTTACCCTTGTTCAAATTCAGTATCCCTCCAGGAGCAAAGTACAAGTCATGTTTGTCAGGGACAGTCCTCTGGAGTAATAGTTTGAATCAGCTCCTTTATACTACTTCAGGCCAAGTGAAGAGTTCATTCTCCCACTATGAGCTACCTGACTAGCTATTTCATTAAGCAGCTACTCACCATGCAGAAATTTTGTCTTGGTGTGTCTCTCTTACAGAGCATTTACCTAAGCTAAATGAGGGTAAAAAGCCATTCATTATTGAATTTCCTACTTTTGCAGCCTCTCTGATCTCACACAGCATAGGTAAGCCACAGTCAGGCAGATGAAAACACAGTCCTAATGCTAATTTTTTTTCCCTACATATGCGCAGAATTCTACCCATATAACTTCAGGAACACAAAGTGTTGCAAGAGGTATTGTGGTGTGCTTTTTGTTTGTTTTGTTTTTTTTAATGAGCCTTTGGTATCTGACACTCATCTGGCAGACTCATATATGCTTCCAGTCAGGCTTTTATAAAACTGAGTTAACATAAAATTGAAAGGTACAGTTCACACATTTACTTGTGAGAAGTTGTTTTGCTCAATCCTGCATGAACAGGACTGATGTTCACTCAAAAAAAAAAAGTTTGAACATTAAACAGTTTAAGTTTAGGTAAGATTCGAGTTACACTCAGGGACAAATTTGCAGTCTCACTGGCTTAAAGTCTGCACAGGCAGAATTAGCTATAGTTGCAACTTTYGTCATGTACCATAGCTTGCATAGTAGTTCCATGAGTAAAATAGTTCACAAAACTTGAATTTTCCAAGGCTCTTCGCTTCATTGTGGGATTACCCAGTGTCAAAATACAAGCTCTAATTGAAAGTAAACCTGAAGCTAGGGCTCCTTCTTATAGGATAAGGTAATGTCTCTCCCAGAAAACACATCTTGGCCAGAAACACAAGGTAGAATCAAGGGTTTTACTGCACTTCAGACTCTTTTGTATTCCAAGTTCTTAGATACACATATTATTCAAACAGACCGTAATGAATTGAGCCTTTTTTTGTGAAACTCTCAAGTGTCCTTTATTTAAATGCCAACACCTTGTATGCAAGGTGTTACAAGTACACAGAATGGCATGTTCTCAGAAAAACAGGCAGATTGCTTCAGTGACCTTTAGCTGTGTTCTTCCATGTTCTCAGAACATGCGCTTTTTTTTCCAAGACCAATTTTAATTTTGGATATTAAGACTGTCATCTGCAGCTGAGAAAAGTCACTGTGTTCTCTTAATACATTATTTAAAGGACAACAGGTTTGACAGCTTTAATCCTGGTTTATAATTCTTTTCCTTGAAATTCTGCAGCTAATTGCACAACATGTGTTGCCGTACTACCACGTAGGACTCAAGGCGGTTACAAGACAGCCCTTAAGCATATGAAGTTTAGGATGTCTAAGTCAATCTCTCACCAGCATATGCAAAACACGTATGCAAGAGGGCAGAGCACATCAATAGAACTCTCGATAAAACAAAATATTAAATTGTCTATCCAGTACCTTTCCTATATAAGCTACTACAGAGTTCAAATGTGCTTCTATATAATATTCAATACATTTATGGAAATGGGCATTTCTTAATTAAGAAGCCTGTAATACACAGAGGTTAATGACTGGTTCATAAGTGGCCTTGTACCTAACAAAAAAATTGTAGCTACAAATAAAGCTATTCTGTAATCCCAAATGTGCCATTATGGGGGCCTGACAAGGTCTCTGAAGCCATTTGTTGAGCCTCTGAGGAGACAAGAGAGAGCAGCAGGCTAGCTAAGCAGAGCACAAAACCCTCCTGGATGGTTATCGGCCTGCAAGTAGCTGTAACGCACAGCGCTACTTGCCAAGCTCTCAGAGAAAAGATGGGGGGGAAGGGGTAAGGGGGAAGAATATGATGAGTTAGAGCATCGGTGGCATGAAGCCTGAAACCAAAGCCTTATGGTCCCTATCCATTCGCACAGGACGGACTTCTCCACTCTAAAGCAGCTTTGAGTATGGAGTGGAAGGAGACCAGGACAGGAAACCTTATAGAAGCAAAGTAAATAATGCAGATTGGTGCTCCTGACTCATTTTCATTATATTATTTGAATGCATTGCAATCTCAAAGGGCTTTTTCAAGACCTGAGCTTAAACTGCAGAGGAGGGTGAACCGATTACCACCAGCTACATAAAGTCAGTCAATGCAGAGTTTTAAATATTTTATAATGTTACAAAAGAAACTGCTCACTTTGTTAATACTTCAAACTAGCATAAAAAGAGCCAATTAAATATTGAATAAACATAATCTTTATAGGATTATTCCATTTTGAAATGAGGATAAGTTTGATATACAAGGATCCTTAGCAAGTCTTCTTTGGCAGATTTCAAATGTTTAAGATCTGTCAGTTCCTCCTCCTCCCCTCAACACATGCTCAAGAAGCACAACACTTCAAATAATTTGAGCTGCTGATCAAACTTGTAAGCTTCTCCAGGGCAGCAAACTGGCAGAAGAGACCCAGACTAGAAATGTTGAGCAATAGGGGTTTTTTTAATTTGTATTTAATTATTTGCCTTGTCCTATCAGAGAGGGAGAGAGAAGGAACAAATGAGCTGCATGTATACTTTCAATTAGAATTTGCATTTAGACACTGGATAATCCCACAATGAAGCAAAGAGCCTTAGGGGAAAAAAAAAAAAAGTTTCATCAATTCTGTTACTCCCGGAACTACTGCACAAACTTTGGTATATAAAAAAATTGCAACTGGAGCTTGTTCTGCCTGTTTGGACTTTAAGACAGCAAGGCTGCAAATCCACATTCAGTCTTGCAGTATCTGCAGAACTCCTCTGGTCTCTTAACCCAAGGATCCTGCACAGACACAGAAGAATTTAACGGTTTCAGAAACAGAATGGCTTTCCGTATGTGTAGCTGTAAGTTCATCTCCTCTTAGTTTTTTTCTTGCGTTTAAGACGTTGTTAATGTTTCTGCAGAAATAGTTGAAGGCAGTACTTTCTACAAAACAGTTATCCCAGGCATCAACAGACACCACAAAGAATATGGTTTAAATCAGCAAAAGGTTAAGTAATACATGTGTATATGCATCCACTATAGGTCATTCTTTAAGAACTGGCACCAGCCAGCAAAGCTCCTGCAGGACCAGGAAAGGCGCTGGAGCCTCACTGTACACYCCCTTACACAGTAAGGGAGAGTTGGGGTTTTTGTTTTTGTTTGTTTGTTTTAACTTTACCAGACATCAGGAAATGCTTTCTCAAAATCTGCTTCCTACCTATTTAGCAGAGAACTGACACAGTACTGCAAGTTACTTGCACTATATACTTACCAGTTATTTGCTTGCCTGCCTCAGCTCTGTTCTGCTCATTCCAAATACTTTGCTTGGAATGTACAAAACTACAGAAATCAGATTAAATCTTTAATGCCACTATTCCATTCCTGTTCTCAGGCATATGAAGTTTCTTGCAGACCAGGCCTAGAGTTTTTCCAAAATTTCTATTAGGAGTCTCAAAGCCCAGCAGCTGGCACCACAGAGCTGCTGCCCAGAAGATTACTCCTCCTGTGGTCCAGGAGACCTTCAGGAACCCGTTTCCTGACTCACCTCTCCCACCCTGCGTGTTCCCTGAAAAAAACTCCTGATGCAGTTCTATGCAGATTAATGATTTCAGCCCCTCGAAACGTTTTCAACCCCACCATTTTTCTTAAGAGTATTTCTGAATGTGAACAAGAATCCACTGCCATAGCTCACACCCACAGYAGCTGCAAAAAAGGGGGCTTTCCTGCACAGCTATTATGCCAGAGCACCGAGTACCTCAACTCCTCAGATCCTTTCAGGGATCTCCCATCTTTTTTTTCACCTTCTCCTAGAAGGACAGGCCAGCAGAAGAACAGTTGAGCTCCAGGTTCATCTGTTCCTTAACAAGGCACAGCCCATGGCCTCCACCACTTTTTTCAGTGCACCCCAAAACTGCACATACTCTGTACTGCTGTCCTAGAAGCAGAAAGTGATTTGCAGTAAACTGCTTCTAACACACCACTAGACATCTTGATATTCACGGACAGCGCAGGTTTGTCTTCTACCTGCGATGCTCATTACCAGTGCCTCATCACCCGAGTCATCTCTTTCAGGCACAGCYGAGGACTCTGCATGCTGCATTCTTCTTTCCCTGCTGGCCCACAAATGCAGCTTCCATGTCTGGAGGGGGCAAGGAAATGGAGCAGTCTCTTATGCCCTAACATTCCCTCTGATTTTTTCAGAAGTTTGTGAACATAAAAAAAGCATAAAGTCCACAGGAATTACTCTCCAATGAACCGTTGTTTCGCGTTTTTCAGTCATCCAACTTAATGCAGTAGTGCATCAAAAAAAGCTCTTCCTGACTGAAGATTAGGTGCATGAGAACCCATTTTTAGTCCAAGAGATGACAGTTAAGTCAAAACAAAAAACAAGTACCAACTCTTYAGTACGGCTTGCTTTCATTCTTGATATTTTACACTCATTCATATTTACCAGTCATTTGCATTTTCTTTGTTTCATTTTCAGTTACTCACAAACTAGTTTAATAGTATGGGTGCAAAAACTAGGACAGCATTAAGATTTACACTGGGAATGGGGAGTTCTATGCATGTAGGAGTCAAGATGGAAAAGACTATTTGGAAAGCTTAAATTGTCTGTTTGTAGGTAACATCACTTGTTCCAAAGAAAATTCTAATCATTTTTTTCACTTTCCAAATGGAAGCCACTATAACACTATACAGTTACTTTTGTCCTTCGACCCAGCTTCAATCAGCATACTGTATATGAGCTCCTCTGCATCAAATAACTGTCGTACTTTCACAGCTACATATGCTTCCAAGGCAGCCATGGAACAAAGCTACAGATGTCCACCTATCAGTAGTATTATACAGACTCCTGTAGGAAAATTAAGAGGAGCATCACACTGAGATGAAAGGTTTGTTCCCAGAAAGGTAAAAGACATAGGCTACAYGGAAAAATAGAACAAAATGCTTGCCTCTTCTATAAGACAAAAAACTATCACACAAAGCAAATGGTAGGGAATGAAGAGCCACAGCACTCATTTTGTTATATAAAGCCTATAAAACTTGGAGCCACCTGACAGGGTGAGAAGGGAAGGAAGCAGAACGGGAAATAATTATATAAGAGTGTTCTCCTGTAAAAAATGAAAGAGCACAAGACTTCATGCAATACAGTATGCATGCCTCATTATGTAGATGTAGTTTAACTGGGGATTTTCTAACTATGGTAATGGACCCAGAAGAGACTCTGGGCATACATTTTAGCAAGATAATATGCACATATTACATATGCACTAAGTCTGTGGCATTTAGAAATTCCATGCTATCGTTCACAGGAGTTAGAAGTCAAACGCTTGCCTTTGCAACACTCATGGCATACATATAATCTGCACCACACCCACTGCTTCAGTCCAAGGGAGTTACAGGCAACATACAGGAATATTCAGCTGAAATAGAAAAAAAATTCTCATATCCATTAAACTGATAGAAGACAAGAGACATTGTGTAGTTTATACTGCAGGCTAACAGTATTAACATCATGATACAATTCCTGCAAAGTATCACTGCAGAATTCATCAAGAAGCTCTATGTGCAGACCCATTATTTCACTTCTTGCCAAGTTTCTCACTGGACTGATTACCTCTATCTGTGGCACTCCCATACTCACAAACTTACCTCTCCGCAAAATCAGCTTGCTACAGACATTGGCAAAATAAGTCAACTATCTGCAATCTGAAGCAACTCAATCAATATATATCTATAAATATAGACAAACTGCAACATATCCGAACTAATCTGGTATCAACCTTATGGACCTTATGAAGGTTCAAGTGTTTCTGAAGACAAAAATCCTAAAGTAAGCAAAGGTGGGCTCTTCTGCACGCACTATAGGTCTTGGTCTGATCTCTTAACAAAGCAGCCTAACTTCTGGAGCGTAAGAGCATTCAACTTGTTACAGTAGTTGGTCGGAAGTGGCTGTTCTTGACACAATCACAGACATCTAGGCACTAAGCTTTTAACCATTATCTTTTCCCTTGACAAAAGCTTGCACGGTTTATCTACATGCTGCATTAAATTATTTCTTTACTGCTCATCCACAAAAACGTAATCTCCCCTTGTTCAAATACTATGAAACAAAATTAGTATCAGCATCTTTTACATTCCCCAAATCATTCATTATTTTACATAATGTAAATACGTTCTATCTTCTCTTCTTTCCAAGGGAAATATTCTCAATCTCTTCAGTTATACAAGAGTTTGAGACACTCATCATCATTCTTCCAATATCCTTTTAAAGGTAAATAGAAACTACTACATACCATATTAGACATGAAGCAAACCAGTAATTTACTGGATTACACTACTTTTTCATCATTCTGTTTCTTATACAATTTATACAGACCATCAAGAAAAAAAAGGGGGATACAGATTTGACTGTTTGAAGGGTGCGAGGAAAAGTTCACTATCTAAATATATTCTTATTATAGTTTTAATTAGAGTGCCAGTACACCCACATGAAAGAATCTGCCCCTCCACCTACAGCAATACATCCAACACAGAACAACAATAGCTGAAATTAAAAAATAAAAGTCTCCAACTGGACTTCTTTGAGACCTATGTCACTTGTGTTTTCCGAGAATGACTAGGAAAGCATTAGGTTGCTTGATGTGGTGAGACTATGGGTGGGGAACCAATAGAAGTCTCTTTCCCAGAGAATATGGAAAGCTTCCAATAAAACACGATGTCACTGCAATTTGAGATCTTCAATTACATCATATTTTGCTGCTGTAATTCAAAAGTCAGATACTGCCTAAAAGTGACATTCAGTAGTTTCTTATTCTCATCCAAACCACAATCTATAAAAAAAAAGTGTATTTGGAAACACTCCAAATTGCCACTGAAACAGGCATCCTTGCTAGACAGAATAGGCTGCTTTCACATATTTCAGATTCTAGTTGTATCAAAAACAGAAAGGAGAATTTAAAAAAAAGTGCAAGATCAAGCCCACTAAAACTAGTAACCGCTTGGGTATTAGCATACTAGAACCACACTTTGCCAGCCCAGAAACCACTGCCTGACAGATCTATCAGTGTTCAGTGTGYTCTACCACCAGAGAAGGCCACACTTACAAGCCCCCTAGTGTCCTACCACTTCAGTGCACCAAAGCAAATACCTGCAAGTCAGTTCCTAATGAACTTTGAAGAGGGGTCTGATGCAGTCAGTTTGGTAAGCCCTCAAGTCCATATGGTAGTGCAACACACTAAAGAATGGCTGGCATATCTTCTAATTTTGGCAACATTTAAATAGCTAGTTTTAACACCTGGCTTGAGCAAGATTTCTAGTGAGCACTAAAATGGCACGCAAAATAGCTTTTAAGTGGGGAAATAATTGAATCTTTCTGGACAAAAGAAAGTAAGCTCTCCTCCTACCATTAAAGTGACAGTTTTTTTATTTGAAGTCTTACTTGCACCTTGGGGTGCCACCATTCCAATCCCAATGTCTGCCATTAGAAATGAATTCGCTTCTCACGTATTTTTCTGCTCTAATAACTACTGTCAACTCACATCTGGCTTGCTATAATTACTACTAGTTTGTTAGAATTACTACAGGTATAACAGTGACAAAAAGACAGCACCATTCAATGGAAAACTAGGAAGATTCTTTTTGACCATAAAGACTATAAACTTAAAAAATAAAAGAAATTAAAATAAAAACTTGAGTGCTGAATACAGGCTTTCTACAGTCAACGCACCATGTGGAGCTCAGCCATAACAACTGACATTGTTATTCAGCTGATCTGATGTTCAGCAGGGTCAGGTTTTGGCAGTGAATATGTAAGAAACTGCATCTGATGACTCCGTAAGCGACACTCTCAACACACTAAGTCCAGACCCAAGGTCTCACTTTGTGGTGAAGGGCACCACATGACTGGATTGGCTTTTTCCATTGGAGTGGGTGATAAAATCCAGGCTGTGCCCTTGTCAGGTCACTAAAGAGCATATCGCCTCTTTCTCTCTTTAGAAGGATTCTCACTACACCAAGATTACAGTAAGACTGTCTCTCAAAATATCCCCTTGTACTTGCAGCTAGATCCATTGTCTTCAACTATCCCCCTATAGTTAGGGCATGCAGCTGCTATCTAGTTTTGAACTGTCACATTTCACCTCAGAGGCAACTGTAAAAGCAATCAGAAAAAAAGTGAGGTGAAGTCTGTCGTCATACTAGAGACACTAACTCCTGTTAAACTAGATTTTCATCACCAAGAGCTTCTGAACATATATTTGCACACATTGACTTATTAATATTATTTCTCCTCAGTGTTTGTTCTATTCAATTGGACATCTGTATGTAAAAAGTATTGTCATTAAAAAAAGAGCTTCAATATTTTTAATAAAATGTTTGCAGTCCTGTAACACACATTCTTCAAAGTCCTCTGAAAACTGTGATGAGTATTAATAGGCTTAAAGGGGGGAGTTGTTATTTAAAATAATAATTAAAAGCATATAATGAAGTTTAAAGCACATGTATATGTTTAAGGAAAAAAAGTAAGAAAATTAACTTAAAGAGAGCAAAATGGTAACTTCATTATGTAAAGAAAGTTTGAGCTGCATAAGTACTACAAGTGACTTGCTCAAGAAAAAGGTTACTTATCCACCAATATTTAGCACTGGGAGATACTGAAATAGTGTTGTTTGGCATATAAGAATATGCCAAAGTTGAGCTCTGTCTTTCACACGCTTATCACTATAAGATGTATAATGTCCATTCACCTATCATCATAGTTTCAGAAAATGAGTAATTGAATGTTTGCTTTCACAATTTGATTCCTTTTGATAAAGGACTCTAAACAGAACCTTTAACTTCAATCCAAATTCCATCCATATAGTTTAAGATCACATATGTACAAGTACACATATTTTAAGTATTTGAGCGACAGACGAAGGGCAATTATACAGCATATTTAATAGACAAAGTTTTCAGAATCTGGAAGGGAAATAAGAGACCCTAGGGAAATGGAAGGGGAAGGAGCCACTAAGTGAACAATATGGCAAAAAAATTAGACAATATATTTTACTCATCAGTTTTCTGGCAAAGTCTAATATCATACCTTGATCCCCCCCCCCCAAAAAAAAAAGATAGGGCTTTAAATCATACATTCTCAAAAACTGAGAGAAAATTCTACTTTAAAGACCACTTTTGGTCTTTAGCTATCCATTTTTAAAACATAGTTGTATTTTGCTGAAATTACTCAAAATAACACTACCACCAGTAACTCTAGACACTGTCCCAGATATCATCAAGCAGACTGATAATTTAACTAAAAATGTTTGAATAATGCTTCACCAGTATCAAATTCTGAATTCCCCATATATTTCTGCAGTTCAGTATGCTAAATTGCTGCAAAGAAAAGGTTGATATAAACACTGGAGACTTAGTTAATAGCTTTCAGTACTTCACCTGTTTTCATATTACAGGTCCCCTTATCTTTACTGAAACTAGGTCTGGCTGAGGCGACAGCTTCTCAAACTCAAAATTCTTAATCTCAAAAAACAATCATTCAGACAGCATAAAAATTATTCTTGTGAACACTACAGGTTTGAAGGCTCCAACTTAAAATTTGGAAAAAAAAGTTAGCTGACTCATACCAGCAAACAAGATTCACACAAAAATAGCTGTGCTAGGATTAATATGAGCATGTTTAAGACACATTAGACAAAATAAGGTGTAACTAGTCCCATTGCAAAAGCATTCTGTAGATAAGTCAAACACTTGTAGAACTATAACTTATGTAAAAAGAACCAGATCATATTTCAATCGTAAAGTGACCAAAGCCTTTAAAAAAGTGCTTTATTTATCAAATGTAAAAAGAATATCCAGAGTTTTAAAATACACATTATATCAATGGGAACACACAGAGCACTACTGTGATGAGACTGTAGCAAAAATAATGGGTGTAACTTAAAATTTAGGACCTACTACAAGAACAACCTCTGCCTCCCCCATTTCTTCTGCTCCCTACTTCCTATTGTTCTGTTGTTGAAAAAGTGGTGCCATGTCATGGACCAGCGAATCCAGTTCACTATATTTGATCTTTCAAATATTTATGCCAAGAAATTCATTTGCTCAAGTCTGTACAAAGAACTGGTCACCAGTATAGATCTTTCAGAGCATTTTAAAGCCCTGAAAGGACCAGCAGACTTCAGATCCAGGAGCAGCCAGCAAGAATACCCAAAATGGTGACTACAAGTAATAAATCAGACAAAAAAAAGCACTATGAAAGAAAAAAACCACTGTTCTATAGAGCAGATGGCCAGGCTGAAATTTTAGGTGGCTACTCATATATTCCCAGTGAAAATTCGTTAAGTTAAGCATTTTCCTTAACTACGGGTTTTTTTTTTTCCTTCCAAAAGCTACTAGTATGAAAAAGACTCTAGCATTACACTGAAGGGATGGGAACGGCCAGATTAAAACACGCTGCCGCTGACACATGAGACAGCAAGCACAGGAGAGACAAGCAGCGGGTTTCAACAGCGCAGCAGCCACCGCGCCAGCGAGAGCAGACAAGGCCGGGAAAGCGGAAAGGCGGCATTAATGGAGGGGGAAGCGCTGCGCGGGCAGGGCGCGCCGGGCGCCCGCGCACCGGCAAGCCGGCACCGGGCGACCAGGGCCAGCGCAGCAGGGCCCGGGGC